>NC_080672.1:320316126-320589549 GCF_030247195.1 Topomyia yanbarensis | reverse complement strand
TTTCCTTCTTCCTTCTTCCTTCTTCCTTCTTCCTTCTTCCTTCTTCCTTCTTCCTTCTTCCTTCTTCCTTCTTCCTTCTTCCTTCTTCCTTCTTCCTTCTTCCTTCTTCCTTCTTCCTTCTTCCTTCTTCCTTCTTCCTTCTTCCTTCTTCCTTCTTCCTTCTTCCTTCTTCTTCTTCCTTCTTCCTTCTTTCCTTCTTCCTTCTTCCTTCTTCCTTCTTCCTTCTTCCTTCTTCCTTCTTCCTTCTTCCTTCTTCCTTTACTCGTTTTACACACATCGTCACTGTTGCGCTATCGTTTTTCAAAATCACATCCAAGCATGGACTAACACAACAATGGCTTCTTCTTATCGAGTTTTATTTCGCCCGATCTAACTATGATTGCGAAGGCACGACAATGCCGATGCTATCTTACTCTGAGAGCACTGAAGCACTGATTTTATCAACTTGTCCAACGAGCCAGCAATTGGCAACAACAGTTACTACTACGCGAAGAGCTCGACATCTTCATCGAATGGGCCAGGTAGCCATGAATAAATTGCTACTGAAAAAATTCTACCGTACCGCTTCAAGATCCGGACAGGAGCAGAGCTTCTTAGTTACACATTGTTTCATCGTTGGTATTATTTTTCCACAATTTTACGGTCATTCGAAGTATTTTAATTTAACATTTATAATTCGTTTAACATACTGGTTTTCATTTGAATAAATTTGAGAAATTTTCAGATGTTTTCGTTGTATTGATAGGGGAGTCCAGGGCTAGTTGTTTGTTGGGTAGGTTGGTGGAGCCCTTTTTCCTCCGTTTCTATAAGACATATGGAGCTTTCATTTTGTATTTTAAGTAAAGTGCAATGCATTCATCAATACGTTTATGTTGCATAACATTTTGTTTTGGAAAGGTTGTGGGCTGTGAACTGTGTTTTCAGCATAAAAAGAAAATATTCTTAATTTTAAACATTTTATGCTATTTACAATGAGTTTTAATCTAATTAACGAATAATATTTTTTTCGATAATGCCTTAAAAGAACTTTCAGTGTCCGTTCAGATATTGCACCTAATCACAAAAAAATTGTTCTTAATAATTTTATTTAATAAATTGAGTGGTTTCACGCAGGTAGTTCTAGTCAAAGTGCAAAAATAGTTATCATTGATTTTTATTTCGGGATTTCATTCCAAAGTAAGAGAATTGTTTTCTTGTGTTACTAGTCAATGTAGAGGAAATTCACTTCGAACAGTCTCTGGAGAGTTCCGAAAGGTTCCTGTTGAATATGAAGTACAAGTTGCCGAAATACCGAGACTGAAATATAACGGAACGGTCGATTGATGTACATTTTTTATTGAAAAAAACATCAGTACGTTCTATAAGGACTTCTGAAGTTATTAAATTTCCATTCAATTGTTTAATATGTGGCTTATCGCTTACTTAGCCCGAGGTATTTCCGCGTCACATATTTTATTTAAAAATGAAGCCAACGAATCAGATACTTTGATAGAATTCTGAGATGTTGCCAACAGTCTACCCTTTTATGCAATGTGTTCTATTTTGCACCATCTACCTAAATCAAAGCAGTAAAATTTTAAATTGAAAACATCGCCAACTAGCCCCAGGTTCCCCTACTACGACATTGATGGCCGGAGCTAAAAATGAACAATATTAAAATGATTAGAAATATTCTTTGACAAAAATTAGAGAGTATGTGGAATATGTCCAGAATTATATCCAACACGGTACTCATTCACGGAGTGATCTACATTAGCTATATAAATGCTCGTTTAAAATTAATTTATTCAGTAATTGTGATTTTTAATTCGAAAAAAATATCAAAAGCATGGGAAACTGATAAAATGCTTGTGGCAGTCAACCATTTATGCTAAAATTAGACGAAATAGGTGTTGATTAATGGTTTGCTCCTGGGCTTAACAGCAACGTAATTTCCCATGAATTTAGTTTAAAATGTGTAAGTGTAGATGTTTATGCTGGATAAAGCTCGGTTAAACTTTGACTGGTCTAATAAGCGTTTGCGTGCGTACCCAAGAGATATTTTGCGCCTCACGTTTATTAGAAAGTGTTCAACATACCATTCATTGGATCTGTTAATGCCATTTTCACACGAGCACGTAAAATATTAAAATTATATAAAATCAAAACAAAAATAGCAGGAATTAAAATAGTTTAATAGTTTCAGTTTTTAAATGTATGACTATTATTGTGAAACTAAATTTAATACCTCTGTTGTTCCATAGTCATACTTGAAATAAAAATTATTCTTAGCTATTTCACTCTTAGGAAACTCTACCATAATGTCTGCATTACATATGATCTAGAAAATTATTTGTGGCAAGGCCCCCATTAGTTTCAATAGACTCAGGTTGAAATTTAGTTTAAATTACGAATTCAAAAAAGTTCCTAACCTTGACCTACTGAACATGCGATCAATTGCTGCTAAAGATTCTCAAGCAAAAACATATCTAATTGCCTAATTGACACGCTTGGTTAACGAAAAAAGAGCTGAACAATTGAAAGCGAAATTAATTAGCGCATAAATCTAACATTTTCAATCGAGATTTCTTAGCCGTCGTAGCTGTCGACAAAATGAGTCCGAGATTGTGACAGGTGCTAATCGAGAGATTTGGACACCAAAAAAAAACAACCGGCAATTTATTTGCCTCACTTCTGAACTTCGGCGAGACTTCACCGCGCACGCCCGCTATCACCGCATCATCAAACGAGGTGTTAACTAATGAGTTTCTATTCCGAACGCTACTGAAACGGACTGCTGTTGTAGTCTGCCTGCACTTCGATTGTCTATCCAACTGGTTTCTAGTTTGCGAGTGGCGATGATCCGCGCGTACAAATAAAAAATCAGGTTGATGGGTTCTTTTGAAGGCAAGCATATTCGATAATCGATCGCCCCAATAGTCAAATCCAGGTGGGTGATTCAATTGTTTATCTACAAGTCAGTCAGTGGGTTAAAAGTGGCCGGTCGAACCCACGGAGACCCGCGGAAAATATTTTTCCAACCAATGGCCATTGATGCCGTTCGTGAGTGATTTCGGGTTTTTTTGTTTACTCAAAAAACCACAAGCGAATAATCGATGGGAGAGTATCATCAATATGTAGTTGATTATGACATGGATCATGTCGGCTCAGTAATGATGTTGGAATTTTTGCATAAAGAAAATGCTAATAGTATGCAGCGGTGGATTGGATAGGGGATTCTGCTAACATATTTCACTTTGATTGATGAAACTGTCTGATTGGGTAGTATTCAGAGTATTTAACTTTCTACACAACCAAAAATAGAATCTAAAGTTTGGTACATACGTTATTACATTATTACTTGGGGTTTTGCCTGGGCTAATTGTCCAATGTTTGACTAAGATAAAAACCCATTAATATTGCACATTTGATTGTTGATAAGTTTTTATCGCAATCTTTTTCTTTGAATGTTTTGGCTAGTTTGCTTCAAACGAATAGTATTCGATGATTACAGTAAAAGGTCATCGGAAATAGATCATACCGAATAAGCATGCTTCGGCAGCAGTATATTTCCTTTGTCGAATAAATTATCTGATAAAGGAAATCGATCCGTGGGAACGATTAGAAGAGTCTTGTAACAGTAATTCTTTTTTAACAGATCGCTTATGTTAAATAAAGTTCAGAGCGCAGGAAAACTTCCAATGAGATTCGATCGACAATATTTCTCGTGAGATTTTTTTAAGCTTCTAGTGCCTTCATTTCCACTGCGAGCATTTAAAGGAATATTGTGCTATAACTTAATTTGATGATGTGCTTGAGTGGTAAGCGTGACCGCCACTCATTCCAGTTAGCTTGGGTTCAATTCCAGCCGAGGTCATTGAGATTTTTCTGAGGTGAAAAAATCTGTGGTCACGTCTTCCTTTGGAAGGGAAGTAAAGCCGTTGGTCTTCCGGTCCATGAGTTGATGGATCGATATCTAGTCCAGATAGTGGAAGACACCTCTCTGGTGTCGGTAAAAAAGAAGTAGAATCTAACTTCTATACTTACTAACAAAAATATCCTCCTCCCGTGGTACCTGTGGAGTGCGCAGTAGTGTATATACGGCCTCTAGCAAAAGCAAATATCGTACTAACCATTCCTTCCCTTTCCTTCCGCGATCTACGTTCGGGCCAGGCCAGCGCTGGTATTGATCAATAAACACTTTAGGATTACCAGGAGTTGCACATTGAAAAATGTTTCGCTACTCCCAAGCATAATTATCTACTGATTCCCTGTGCAACTTCAGCACAAGCACAGGGTGGTCGCACAAGCTCAAGCTCTAACTTGATAAACAGCCTCCTATGAAGAAAAAAATTTAGCTGTGTCCAAAATAATTTGGCACTATTATTTTTATGACATGTTTTGGACACTATTCATTTTATACTTCCATGTTAAACTTTACAAACGAACCATTTCAAATACATAAAATGCTTAATCCAAATTATTAGATCATTGAAAAACAATTAAATTGTATGTTCACTTAAATCCAACTTAAAAATATCCTCACTTCCACCGATTGCTCTTGGCAATCGTGGAATTATAAATCGTTTTTGATGTCATTTTTTCAACTGCAAATTTTGATTAATTTGAAGCAATCAGAGATGAACTAAGACTTGAAAACAACCCAAAGAATACAATTGAATACTTTACACTGACGTCACAAATCAATGCGAGTGTTAATTTGTGATAGTTCGCTTGAACTGTTTGCATGAACTTAGAAAAAATCTTTGTGATTTGCTTCGAGCGAATCTAGTCGTACACACAATTTTACTAAAACTCTCAAGAAATAGAGGTTAACTGTGTTAGCAAAGAACCTAATTCGTCGATGTTGTTCTATCTTATGACAAACGCCATTTTGGGGTAAACTGAGTTTGATATGCCACATTCCTTGTCTAAAAAATCTCTACAAAGTGGCGTTTTCAGAATTTTGACATTCTGCTTGATTACTGAGATATAACGAGAAACATGCTGTAAAATTCTGCGATGACACGCCATACAAAATTTATCATCAGTACACACCTATGACCCGTGTGAGTGCTACTTATGTTTACATTTTTAGTATAATCTCGCAATATAGTCAACCGATCTTCGTAATATTAGAGATTAATCTGTAGATGGTAGTATCAATTGTCTTCTATGAATTGTTTTTACCATTTATAAGTTTCAAGATAGTCAATCTCAAACTTTAAAAATCGTTTTTCTCGAAACATGCTAAATCGCGCTTGTCATAAGATAACACAACAGCGACGAATTGTCTTCATCAAACCTAATGAATTTCGAGGAAGTAAGCGAGTCGAACAGGCACGTAGCCAGAGGGGGGGCTAGGGGGCTAAAGCCCCCCCCGAAATTTTTCAAAAATAAATTTAAAAAACCGGTGACTTTTAACAAAACTTGTTGCTTATTTGGTTTGAACAAATTATTGAGAAAAAGTTAAAGAAGGCTATTTCTAACCACCGAAGGCAATGGTCACGAAATTCAGTGTGCTTTATGCTTTTGCTCGAGCCAGTGCGAAGCGAACAACAAAAAAGTAACTTTTATATTGTGTGCCTTGTCTGAAGAATACAAGAGACTGTTACTTTAATTGTAGCTGTAATAATCTGTCGAGATTAGTGATTAGCAGAAGCAAGAATTGGTGCTCCAGCCAAATGCGGTGATTATAAAATTATTGATCATTCGCATCCTGAAGGTGTAAATAGAGATTAGACTTTCGGAAACCGGCTCTATCCAGTTCTACCATGGCAGGCATTTAGCGCTCAACAAATTAGTGCAGACGAAACCATTCATTTCGCACAACTTAAAGCACAAGGTTGTGTGTGACAATGCTATAATTAAGATCCTTCTGTATATGGACTATGAGAAAATGAATGTTCCGCTACAAGATCGGATACCGCTTACTCGCAGATTAATGTCACATTTGGGAGAAATGGAATCTATTTGGAAGGGCAATTATTGAGGGCGAAAAGCAAGGAAGATATTCGCGAACATAAAGGCAGCAACTACGATGATGACACGGAAATGTACAATAGCGAGATAGAAATGAACTACTCCCCCCCAAGACATAGTTGGTGAGGAAAAAAATATTTCCTTGCCTCGTAAACAGGTTTCCACGTGCAATGGCTAAGCGTTTGCGCGAGATCTGTAGGACAACCACATAAACTCGTTATATTATTTTTATTGTTTACATAAGGAAATATATAAAAGACCCACGACCCAGTTTGTTATTTTTAAATGATAAGTTTTTGAATTGCACACAATTTTGAATTTCTGTATTAGGTCAGTGCACACTATACACTCTGTTCTCTGTACACTACTCTGCGCTACACAAAAAGTATTTCAATTTATCTGAGAACGATTGAGCCGAGAATAGAATTTTCATTTCGCGTCATTTTAACGCAATACCATTTTTATTAACGCTTCATTTCATTGTTACGAGTAATTCGTTCCGTACTAATACACTGTTAATCCGTAAATCCGTGATATCTTCGACAAACGTGCAAAAAAAATTCTTTTAAAAGTGGACCGGGCAAAAAGTGGTAAAATAATAGGCAATCACGAAGAGGGACTAAAATGTTGGGACTGATTGAATCTATAAGTCAATAAGTTGGGATAACAGTTTCGATTTCATGTCTTAAGTATGTGACAGTCTTTCGTTCCGTTTTTGCTCGTCATGGAATAAAATGAGAGAGATAATCTTAAATAAGAGAGCAAAGAGAGGAAAAAATCAACCAATCTAAATCGACTCAAGATCACTCTTCTATCTTTACTATACACTCAACACGAGTTCTTTCCGAATTGCGCTCTGATCTTCTCATTTCGTCTTCGTTGCGTTAGGTGCAACAACTTTAATTGAAACTTTTTCCCAAATAGTGATAAAACAAACATGTAATCAGACAAACATTACAACTTTCTTCAAGAAATCATACATCTCTTCCAATCTTGATGATGATTGAAAAAAATCAAGAGCTAATTATTTTTATTCACAAACAAACCTATTACTAAACAGATTAGTGTTCATATTTGTTTAATGAATTGGCAAAGAGTTTTGCAAAAGTTTTACAGGAAACGGATGATTTGCTGTAATTTAAAACAGTCAACTCTAAAAGAAAGCCTCGGCAAATTAGGTGCAAGTGCGATGTGTTCTCTTCCATGTGTCGGAAGCAAGTGATGCTGAAATTATTATCTATGTTTATAGTCTCTAGTTATTTTGGTGGTGTCATCAATGTTATATTTACCAAATTTTATGTAAATTAGAAGCATTGAGTAATCAGTGCTAAGTAATTTTCTTTCGATTTGTGAATAGATTCTGAGCAGTTTCGCTCAGTAGATTAAATTCTGGGTAGTTTCCATTAGTAGATTAAATCATTGAAATATATATTTGACATTGTCCAAAACCCCACGAATTCCGAAATAAAACCTTCAAATAAATAAATAAAACCAAAATGTTCAAATATAATATTTACTTAATCTAGGTAATGTTCTCAAGTTACAACGGTTTTGCAAGATTGTCAAAAGTCAATAGAGCTAAGGCATTCTTGCTTTGTAGTGAAATCAGTAGTTTTTGCACTCACTTTACATTTTGATTTTTACTATAGTTTTAGGGATCTAGGAAAATCAGTCTACGATATTTTTAATTCATAAGTACAATGATATAAAAAGTACCTAAAAAGAATCAACTTAAATAGATAAAAAGATAGTTATTCTGAGTTGCCTGATAATGTTGTCGAAGATAGTCTTTAACCCATTACCTATGAGAGTCAAATGAAAAAAACATGTGTGTTTTTTCAGGATTGTTTTGATTACGACATGATCAGTATCATTTAAATTGAAAATTTCATAAAGTCGAGTTAACGCAAACTTCGGATGAAGTCAAAGAGCTAGTAATAGTAGAAAGAAACCTGATCATGAAAATAGGAGTTGAACCTATTTTCTGCATCTACAAATCGCCTGCCTTATCAGAAGATTTGAAGCAAATTTCGACATTCACTTTGTTCGGACATTCTTTGCAACGGTAAACTTTGATTTCACACTGATATATTCCTATTCATGGGGACAACCTTGACGTTGGTTTCGTTCTTCTGATTAGCAAATGCGTGTAAAGTTTCATGAGACGGGTTTTTGGATATTTTTCTACTCATTCCAATTTAGCGTCTTCTACAAATTGTAAAGGTGTATCGAATGTGTAGCATTTTCAAGCAGCGTAGCATGCAGCGTAGCATTTTCAAGCAGCCCTTAATACTTTGAGCTCTTGACTATTCATTTTTGTAACTAGAGAAATTTCTAACTTGTAAATCAAAAATAATCAAATTTAATTCGTCGATGCACTATAGCCTTTCTTGTAACAGGCAACATATTATTAGAGTTTTTAGTGTCTATTGTCTTATTTTTGGAATTGTTTTCACTAAGAACTTTTCATAATTACGTTCAGTTTCCAGTGATTGTTTCAAGTCATCAGAATTAATACATTTATGCAATAATTTTTAAGCCCCTCCCGAAACAAAATCCTGGCTACGGGCCTGCAGACGATCCTGTCCAGAGGCCGTGTGTTATGCAGCCTAGAATTGAACCACTGCTCGGAAAAAAATGTTCCCAAAATCGTGAATAAAGTGCCATGAATTCTGGAACGATCACGTTTTTAAATTACGAAAACAGGACCATGACCAAAAATCATGGCTTTTATAATTATGTTCAATTTTCCTTTGGTAACGCCCGCATAATGCTTTCATTTGTAGAAACATTTGTTTTTGTTTTGCGAATTTCAGTCACGCTTTCCGCCAAGAACTAGTTAACAACTTTACGAACATTATTCGTAAAACCAAAGGTTGACTTATGAGTTTTTTCATAGTTATAGGAACAATAGTTCACAAAATCTAAATATTTTAGCTATTTTTACGCGAATTATTTCACGAAATTCGGAATTTTATTCATGCATCCATTCAATCCTCGTGAACTAATTCATGATCTCTAATATATCAGTCACGATGCAACATCCATGCTCGTGAAATGGTTCACAAAATCATCAAATATTATTCATGCATTCGTAAACTGGCGCATGATTCCTAATATATTAGTTACGATCCAATATCTGTGTTCGTAAAATAGTTCACGACATCATGAAATATTATTCATGTATTCGTGAACCGGCACCTAGTATAATAATCACAGCTTATCATTCGTTTTCGTGGAAAAGTTCACGAAATCATAAAATATTATTTATGTATTCGTGAGCTGGTTCATGATTCCTAACATATTAGTCACGATCCAATATCCGAAATAGTTCACGAAATCATGAAATATTATTCATGTATTCGTGAACCGGTTCATGATTCCTAGTACATGATTTACGATATATCTAGTATCTATTTGCGCGCTTGTGATATTTAGAAGATATCCCTAATCATTTACATTGTACAGAAATTTTTACGTGAACTCTTTCACAAAATTTGGAGTATTATTCGTGGAATCATTTTTGTTCCATGCACTTTTTTATGAAATACCCAGCTGCTAGCGACCAGTAATAGGTACGAGCAGTAGATGTAAAATAAAACTATAAGAACCTCGAACATCATAATTCATTTTTATAAGGTTTATTGTCATGTCTGGACAGAAAACGAAAACTGCACTGAGAACCCCAAATATTGTGCGTGATATAGTTCGCAGAACCAGATTTCGGGGAATAAGTCTTATTTTAATGATCCATTCTTTGCTCGTCACTAAGACAGGCAGAAATTCGGAAGTAGAACACTTGCGGTTGTCCTCAGGGTGGCTATCACCTTCGTTATGGAACCTGTTAGCCGAAGGCTTGTTGAAGAAACTCAATGAGCTTGTAATTCCAACCTACGTGTTTCCTGACGATTGCCAAAAACTAATTACTGGACATTACATCGGAACACTCTTTGACCTAATGCAAAAAGCATTAAGAGCTGTCGAACAGTGGTGTTAACAAGTTAAATAATGAGTTAATCCAAATAAAACTTCAATAGTTCTTTTCACGAAGAAGCGAATAACAACCGGGGTACGTCACGTGCAGTTCTTTGATTTTGAGCTGAGTGTGCAGATAAAGTCAAATACGTTGGAGTTCCAAACTGAATTGGTCTGCTCACATTGAATTCAGAGTCAAGAAAGTGTGAATGGCCTTCGAGCAGTGCAGTCGAACTTTTGGAAGGACCTAAGGTCTCAAACCTAAATACATCTATTGGATTTAGACGACAATTGTACATCCAATACTGCCATATGGATGCCGTGTGTAGCTGATGCTTTCACCAAAACTCCGACTGCTGTCTTAGAAGCTCTACAAAACATCAAATCATTACACATACACTGCAAGTTACACTCACATGTAGTTTTCCCTACAGGACATTCCATGTTCAGATTCCCTCTCGAGAGGAGTGGTTGTCTGACTGTATGTAGAGATAACAACAAACGCAGTGACCTTTTACGCTGACGGCTCTCTGATGGATGGTCATGCTGGTGCTGGTGTCTACTGTCGTGAAATGAGATTGGAACAATCTCACTCGTTAGGTAGATACTGCACTGTATTCCAAGCAGAAATCTTCGCGATTAGGTACGGGATACAATCGGCCTTTCAACAGAGCTTGTCCGGGAAAGCTTTTTTTAATTTCGATTATAGAGGTTTTAACCTTAAGGTCATTCGCCTCGTCGGATTAGAAAAATCTCTTATGAAAAGTTTCTAACCCTTTGTGCGGGGTCGGGAACCCAAATCGAAGAACTAAGCGTTGTTAATCCTATCTACTTTGTCTGGGTGCCCAGACATTCTGGCATTACTGCAAATGAAAGAGCTGATGAATTGGCCGGCCAGAGCGATTGAATTCGTTAGTCCTGAGCCCGTTCTGCCAATTTCGACAGGTTGGATAAGAGAAAAAATACGGTCCTGGGCTTCGTCCGAGCATCGCAATCATTGGAGAAATTTACAAACGTGTCGCTAAACAGACGTATTTCTAGGACGAAAAACTCCTACATTTTTCGAAACTCCACTGCGACATTCTGACCAGGGCCTAAACTGGCCAGTGCAAATTTGATTATCACATGGCAACTTTTCAACGCATAGAGCAATTTTCGTGTGATTTTTGTGAATCGAACTACGGAACCTCATAACATCTGATATGCATCTGCGTAGCAGTAGGTTAATTGCGATTTTGAGTTTTCGGTTTTCCTTACATATACGAAAATTTGTTTGAGTAACATACTAAAGTTTTTAATCATGTGCGGTCAAGAGCGTTGGGTCTTCTCGCAGATGATTTGAATTATTTAAACTCCCCCTCCTCCTTTCCATCCGCTCAGGAAAATGATGAGAAGATATGGCAAGGCACACACCCACAATCGGATACGGAGAAGGTGCCATTTGAGCCAATATATTATGATTCCTGATACCATTATTTTAAAAGCTATATTTTTGGAACTGCCTCACGTAAAATTAGCGTTAACCCATTCATGCCCATGTTGTTTGTGGACACCAACGTTTTTAAACAGCTATAACTATTGATTAAGGCAAAATTTGCTCACAAATACAAGTAAGGCTAATAAATGTGACTATTGCCTTTCATTTGAGTATTAATAGTTTCAAGGACCAGCTCTAGAACTGAATTTATTGCAATAAGTCTGATTGGATTCCGATGGAGCAGTGCTGCCAGGAACATTTACGTTGACGACGGAAAATGAATTTTTCATATATCTTCGTTATGTTGCAATATTATTGAAAATTGATAAGTCTTATCAATTTAGACTGTCTTCGGCTACATTTTCCATGCAAGTGGACTATTGTAAATATTCTAGGAGAATTGTATTGAGCATTGGTAGGTAAAAATTGAGCAGCTTCTAGCACTGCGAGGGAAATACCTATCTTTATGGAAAAAGACTTTTCGTGTTTCTTGACCCCACCGTTTTCGAGGAAAAATAGTTTTGAAACCCTACATGCACGATAAAAAAGTTGGGCTTGAAAGGGTTAATACCATTATTTACAAGGAAACAATCTTAGTATTTGAGTGGCAATATGTTCGTTTTCTTAAAAAATACGGGATGTTGGGGTTTTGGGATATTTTGTCCATAATAATATTTGTGCTCAATGATATTAAAAAAATTGATGTTGTGACTCTAGACTATTTTGTCATTCATATCAACTTTCATCGTTTCATCATATATTCATCATATATTTCTATATTTCTATAATTCTCCATTTTTTTAATACACCTTGTTGAACGTAGGAAATTCTCAAGAAAAACTTTAGAAGAAGTTCTGTAGTCGAAGAGGTTCTCAAGAATGAAAGCTTAGGCTTTCTTCAGAATGACATTGGGCGAGAGGATGCATCTTGCAGCCATCGAGATAAATGTTTACAACGCAAATATCGTAAAACTTTTATGGCTTCAAGAGCATGCTTCGATTTGCTCTGAATTTTGTATCTCATAATTATCAGCGCAGGCAAAGGCCCCTCTTCATGTAGCAAGGGTTCCAAATAGTATCGGACGATATTCCGAGAAGTATCGACATTAGGGTGTCTCAAAATGACATCATGTTAAAAAAGTCATCGGGCTCACTTCTTAAATGAAAGGTTTGGGTATCAGGACCACTTTCTTCTTCGGAGTGAATTTGCTAAAACGCTCCCTACTGGTGGCGAATTTTGATTTTTCGAAAAATGGGCCGATCTTCAAATAAAAAAAAATCAAATTAATGCTTGTTGTCTTAAATTTTTTTCAGCATTTTTTTTTATTTTTCTGGAAATCAAAATGTAGAAGTTTGAAGAAGTTTGATTATTTAGTTTGTACAAATTGTGGATTATAAGAGCGACAGAGCCTTTAAAACTTAGTAAAAAGTGTAATTGGGTGAATGTTGAAAAACTGTTCCTTACGTTTTAGATCACACATTTCCGAAATAGTCAATTTTGAAGGCTTTGCATTTTCGAAAAAGTTTTACGACAGAATAAAACGCATCTTCCATTACAAGAATTTTAGTGAATAAGCCTCCAAGAAGTAATTATGGAGAATAAACTTTTCTAAAAATAATTAGAGACTTGGCATCATTAGTAAAGTTATCATTATTTTTATAATTGATGGTACAAAAAATCATCAAATTTTCATTAAACCCGATCCTGACGAACTAAAGACAAACAGAAAACGCCGTTTTAAATCATTTTCGTTCTATTTTCCAAAAAAACAATGTGTGGTCTAAGCACATTTGAATTGTTTTATTTTGCAGAACATTATTATTTTTGATGAATTGCTAAAAATGTCGAAGGTTATATAACAAAAACTTATATAACTCATACCCCTTTTGCCGTGGCTATACACTTTCTTCAACAAAATTACGCCCCTTTATTCGGCTCAACTATTTGAAGTGTTCTCTATACTTTTAAAAATTTGTAGATACCCAGTTTTGAAGAAAAACTAATGAAAAACACCAAAAATTACACTTTTTACTAAGTTTTAATGGCTCAGCCGCTCTTATACTTCAAAATTTGTACTAACTAACTAACCAAACTTCTCCATTTTGATCTCCAGAAAAATAAATAAATGCTGAAAAAAATCTAAGACAGTTCAGGAGCACTTCAACAAGCATGAATTTGAAATTTGACCCAAAATCAGCCCATTTTTCGAAAAATCAATATTCGCCACCAGTAGGGAGCGTTTTAGCAAATTCACTCCGAGGAAGAAAGTGGTCCTGATACCCTAACCTTTCATTTAAGAAGTGAGCTCGATGACTTTTTTAACATGATGTCATTTTGGGACACCCTAATCGACATTCGCGTACATTAATGATTGTCATTTTCATTTTCCTGCCGAACATCTCTCTTTCTTTATACTTTATACTGTGATTTTAAACTGTTACCTCTTTAAATTTTTTTGCTGTAATTTTTTTGCCTATGATCCCAAACATCGGCTAATTTTTGGTTTTTTTATGTGCAATTCAGTTTTGAGCAGCTATACGCTTCTGAGTATCATTTTAAATATATTGTTTTTTCTTGCACGTATAGATCAAGATTTTGTATACACAAAATTACACGTTATTTTTTTGTTTTTTTTCTTACACATAAAATGAATTGGTGATAAAAGTTGTACATATCAATTTCTCAATTTCGATAGAGATTTCAAGGTTTCTAAAATTAGGGCAGCCATTGTCATTCTAACAATTTCCTTGATTAGAATTTAACAATTTCGGTAATTAGACCATACTTACATTTCATAAGTGTGGAATATCTCGTAAGATTATCATTAAAATCTGATTCAATGGTTACATATCGTAGGATCAATAAAACCAAATATTCTTTTCTTGGTTGCTTCATGAAAATTTATTTAACTCACATAGAGTTATACCGAATTTAGATTTGAATAAGTGATCGTCGCAAATATCGAAATCTGTTGCTTAGCATCTTGCACATCGTGTTCCTTGGCTTGAATTCAAAATTTAAATACTAACTGGTACATGGTGAGAAATGGTTAGATGTAATGCTGATTCATATGAAGGAAGATTTTAAATAATCATGTTGAGATCATAGCTTATTTCTCTACACGATAATGAGAACAGCCGAAGAATGTTATGACGCAAACTCAAAACTCTAAAAATTGCTTAGATTGTTCATAGCCGGCTTTCGCTTTATTTTACAGCCTAAGGTCACTTTTGAAGCAATACAAGCACTTTGTCCAAGTTGTAGATTTCCATACACCACATTTCGGAATGAGCAATATAAAAAAGCTCGAAATTAGGAAACCCAAAGTCACGACGTGTCTTCGAACTCACGCCGGTGACAGCTCTGCTTATGGATTCGCATCGCTTCTAGCTCAGGTGGTATTGTCTTCTATACTCATTCGCACCAAGATTACATCCATCAACTCGTATGTAGGTACATATGCTACTAAAATTAGTTTAATAGCTCTGTTGTTCACACTTCGCTGGTTAGGCCCACGACATTCCAGATCAAACATAACCATCAAAGTCATAGCGGCTTTGAAGTTTAGGGCTTACGTTACGAAACCGAACGAAATAGTTTCCACCGAAGATGAAGCATTCAAGATCAACCGCGGCAGGGTGCGCTGTCATGCCATGACAGCGGGCATGGAACATTAGAAAAAAAAATAATGCAAACAATCTTAAGCAAACATTTAACACTATAGGTTTTTTTTTGTCTTTCTCATTGAGAAGCAGAACCGATTTCATAATACACAGTAATCATTCTACTTAGCATTGTATGGTGATATGTGGAGCAGTTGGCATAATGTCATGGCAAATTCCCTTGAGATTTGGGTGGTCGAACTGCTGCTGGCGCCTGTGAGAACCACGAGTCTAGCAACATCAATTGTATGATGATTTCTTCAAGTGAGTTCACGCTGTACGCTTATGGGCTTTGTTTTTTGTCATTAAGTCAGTTGTTTGATTCACTGTCGAGTGTAAATGTTGCGGTGGCGTGTGAAACCTCGGCAAGGGTTATGATTAGTTTAGTTAGTTAGTTTTCCAATTTTCATTAAACATTTCGAACTTATCATTAAATGGAAGAACATGAAATATTATAAAAAATGAGCAAAGTTTAAGAAGTTACTGAAATGGAAAGTAGGAAAGTGAAGATTTCATAAGCTACAATACGTTTTCATGCAGACTAAATCCAACCATTTTTGATAGATAACGAAATCCATGGGAGTTAGGTAATGTGACAAAACCAAGTCATACCTTCGATGTCGGTTATTTTTCAAGGCTGATTATTTTTGCATTCTCCTTTTCACTTGTTTGAGAATTTTTGGCTCCTCTTGGCACTGCAAAGTAACACTTAACTGCTGCCTCGTATTAGCTGGTGATTGCCGTGCCATACCCGGTCAAGAAGAACAACTGCGAAATACAATAGCGAATTGGGGAGCAAACACTCATCAGACCTCCACCGTCTAGTCAACCATCTGCTGGGCCGTCGCGCGTCACATCGTGTTCAGTGCGACGATCGCGACCCCCCAATTTGCGTGTTTTTCGCGGCACTCTAGATTGCTCCATTGTCCTTCGATTGAAATTTGGGAATTGTTCTCTAAGAGCTGCGACAATGATTGCAATGTACCTGCCTTTCGAATGTTCACTGAACTTGATTGCCGTCAGTGTTATAATGGAATGAACTTACAGATTTTAGAACAGCTGAACGTCAAGAATTAAATTTAAGAGAGTCTCAAATTTTAAATAAATGTCCTTTTTTAGATTGGTATCTTCTTATCAAGTAACTGCAGCCAAAACTATGAATATAAATATCGAAGTCGATTCGACCATTTTTGGTTCAGACAGAAACTCAAATAATAAATTGAAACATGGTTAGAATCAAGATATTTCTGTTTTTTTAATAGAAAAATAAGCTACCGAGAGATAATCTTCCAAGCCATTTTGCAGAACCATGTTTGTTACTAAATATATGCAGAAAATGCGTTAATTGTGAATATCGTGCAAAAAGATCCTGTAGAGCACACAATGAAATTTTAGTGTGCAACCATTGAATTTAAGATTTCGCACACTGATCTGATTGATCTATGAAATGTTTAATCTCACTGTTGGATTTATGTCTCAAGTATTACCAAAATAAATAATCTGTAACATTTGAATTTATTGGAATTATTAATATTATTTTTTAAATTTCATCTGTGTTATTGATTTCCTATAATGTATCAAGATTAATAATAATTTGCATGAAATTTCGTCCCGAATTTCGCACGGAATTTCGCATAGAAAATCGCGCGGAATTTTGCACGAAATTTCGTACGAAACTTTACAAGGAATTTGAAGGAGAATATCGCACGGAATTTCGCGCGGAATTCCACACGAAATTTCGAGTCGATTTGAAATTTCGCACGGAATTTTGCACAGAATCTCGCACAGAAAATTGCGCGGTAGTTCGCACGAAACCTCGCACAGAGTTTTGTATGAAACTTCGCACGGAGTTTGGAGCAGAATATCGCACGGAATTTCGCACAAAATTTCACCCGAAATTTCGAGCCGATTTCGCACGGAATTTTTCGCGGAATATTTCACGGAATTTCGAACTGAATTTTAAACGGAATTTCGTACGGAATTTCACACGGAAGTTTCGCGCGAAGCTTAGCACGGAATTTCGAACGAAATTTCGGACATAATTTCGCTAGAAGTTTCCTACGGAGTTTCGCACGGAATTTCGAGCGGAATTTCGCATGAAATTTCCCACGGAATTTCGCGCAGGATATCTCACGGAATTTGCCACGGAATTTCACACGGAATTTCAGCGGAATTTCGCATGAAATTTCGCACGGAATTTCGCACAGAATTTCGTACAGTATTTCGCACTGAAAATCGCGCGGTATTTTGCACGAAATTTCGTACGAAAATTCACATGGAATTTGGAGTAGAATATTGCACGGATAATCTCATGGAATTTCGCACGGAATTTCACGCAGATTTTCGCGCAGAATATCGCACGGAACTTCGCACGGTATTTCGCATGCAATTTCGTACGATATTTCGCACGGCATTTCACAAGGAATTTCGCACGGCATTTCACGAAGATTTTCGCACAGAATTCCGCACAGTATATCGCACGAAATTTTGCACGGAATCTCGCATGGAATTTTGAACGGAATTTCGCACGGAACTTTTACACGGAATTTCAAACGGAATTTCGCTCTGAATTTCGCACAGAATTTTACACAGAATATCGCACGGAATTTTGCGCGAGTTTTTTCGCGGAATTTCGAGCCGACTTTTGAACGGAATTTCGAGCAAAGTTTCGTACGGAATTTCACAAGGAAGTTTCGCACAAAGTTTAGCACGGAACTTCGCACGAAATTTCGCACAAAATTTCGCTTGAAATTTTCCACGGAGTTTCGCACGGAATTTCGAGCGGAATTTCGCTTGGCTTTTCGCATGAAATTTCGCACGGAATTTCGTACGAAACTTCACACTGAATTTCGCGCAGAATGTCTCACGGAATTTTCCACAGAAATTCGCAAGAAATCTCGCATGGAATTTCGCACGGAATCTCCTACGGGATTTCGCTCGGAATTTCGCACGAAAATTCTAAGAGAACTTCACGCAGAATTTTACAAAGAAATTCCCGCGGAATTTCGCACGGAATTCCGCATAGGATTTTGTACAGAACTTCGTAAGGAATTTTTCGCAGAATTTCGCGCGGAATTTTATGCAGAATATCGCACGGAATTTCGCACAGAATTTAGCACGAAATTTTGCGCAGAATTTCGCAAGGAATATCGCATGGAATTTCACACGAAATTTCCCACAGATTTTCACACGGAATTTTGCACGAAATTTCGAGCAGAATTTAGCACGGAACTTCACACGAAATTTCGAGCAGAATTTCGCATGGAATTTCGAGCGGATTTTCGCACGGAACTACGCGCAGAATATCGCACGAAATTTTGCACGAGATTTTGCATGGAATTTCGCACGAAATTGCGCACAGAATCACATGGAATCTCACAAGAAATTTCACGCGGAATTTCGCACGAAACCTTGCTCGGAATTTCACATGGAATTTCGCACAAAATTTTCCACTCGCATGGAATTTCGCACGGAATCTCGTGCGGAATTTCGCACAGAATTTCGCTCGGGATTTCGAGCAGAATTTCGTGCTGACTACGCGGATGACGCACAGTGGGACCAATCCTATAAAGGTGGGACAAAACCTATTTGAGGCCTTAGATGTCATTTTAGAGTCAGCATTTCTTTGTAAGATATATTCAAAATATTATTCTGCAACTTTTTAAAAAGAAATTTTTTTGGTTGGACTAAAGTAGAGTACCCGAGCAAAAAAAAAATTTCAAGTAATTTTTTTAGAGGGTCGATGTCTTCGACAAACTTGTAGAACATTATGTTTTGAATAACTTCTTCTAAGATACCACAGACATCAGACCTCATTTTTGAGGCAAAATTGTTGTTTTTTGTAAATATGACCAAAAAATCAGTTTTTCGACCTTTTCATGCTAAAAACCTCAACTGATTGATTTAATACTTTCTATAAACTTGCTGGTATCACCAAAATACAATTTTTTGTTGAAGGAACTAATAACGTAAAATCAATTTTTTGGCTTCTAAAACTATTTTTCATAAAAAATTGCTCTATTTTCATCAAAGATTTTTGTTTTTTTGTGCACTTTTGTGCAGCCAAACTTTGGCTATTCCGATACTATATTATTCCTAGAATACATTTAATATTACATGGAAACAGGATATAGTTGGACGCTTTGTTTGGGTTACCATTCATGTACGACAGTTTATAACATAAAATATGTTTATATTATTTTTAATTTATATGCATTATTAGCTATTCCCAAAATCTTATAATTCGCACGCACCTACCAGCATATAGGGTGATGAGCCTATTTTCACCATACTAATCAAGGTGCCTCACTAATTCGGCAATTTCTTGCCTTACAATCAATGGAATGCGTAAAAATTGACATCAACCACTTTGCTTCGTTGTTAAGAACCAATATAATAACATAAATGCGTTGAAAACAGTTAAATTCTCGTGTTTGAGCACAATGAAAACTCGAATCGAGTGCCCCTATTGTTGCGCCACCATTTGACTCAATGCGTTGAACAAAGATGGCAGACACTGCTCTAACCAACGGCTTCAAGTGGGTAGGGTGATAATAGAAACATGGCGCAAATAGGTTCATCACCCTAGAACATATTGAGATAATGAATTACGTTTACAATGTAAATTTTGAAGTTAAACTGCCAAAGAACAACGATTGCGGCTAAAAAAATAAATCTACAGTATGTATATGGTATTTTCAACAAAATTGTTCCAAACACAATATTTGGCAACTTTGCTGAAGATCTGAACCATTTCAACAAAATTTGATTTTTTTAGTCCGGGATTTCTACTTTAGTTTAACCAATAAGGTTAGTTCTACAAATTCATAAAAGTTGAACAATACCTTTTTGAGGCTTTAGATATTATAGAACCTTGGCGTCTTTGGAAGAAACATTCACAATATAATTCAAACATTTCTATTTTTTAGATGGTTGAGGACTTCAGCAAAGTTATTTGATGTTCAATTTCGAATATTTTTGTTGAAAGTACCTTACACATACTGTCGATTTATTTTTTAAGCCGAAATCGTTGTTCTTTGGTAGTTTAATTACAAAATTTGTATTTTTCTTAACTTTTACATGTTGTAACCGCAATTGATCAACTTAATATGTTCTACATGCTTGTAAGTGCGTGTAAAATGAATATTTTGGGAATAGCTAATAATGCATATAAATTAAAAATAATATAAACACATTTTATGTTATAAACTGTCGTACATGAATGGTCACCCACGCAATGCGTCCAACTATATCCTGTTTCCATGTAATATTAAATATATTCTAGGAATAATGGAGTATCGGAATAAACAAAGTTTGGCTGCCCAAAAAACAGAAATCTTTGATGAAAATAGAGCAAATTTATATGAAAAATAGTTTTAGAAGCCAAAAAATTGTTTTTACGTTATTAGTTCCTTCAACAAAAAGTTGTATTTTAGTGATACCTGCAAGTTTGTAGAACATATTGAATTCATCAATTAAGGTTTTTAGCATGGAAAAGTCGAAAAACTGATTTTTTAGTCATATTTACAAAAAACAACAATTTTGCCTCAAAAATAAGGTATGATGTCTGTGGTATCTTAGAAGAAGTTATTCAAAACATAATGTTCTACAACTTTGTCGAAGACATCGACCTTCTAAAAAAAAATTTTGAAATTTTTTTTTTGCTCGGGTACTCTACTTTAGTCCAAACAAAAAATTTTCTATTTAAAAAGTTGCAGAATAATATTGTGAATATATCGTAAGAAGAAATGCTGGCTCTAAAATGACATCTAAGGCCTCGAATAGGTATTGTCCCACCTTTTGTGGATTGGTCCCACTGTGTGACGTCCGCCGTCGATATCCATTTGAGGAACCCGCACTGCCTTCGCGATAGTCCATTCTCATTTTCAGCATAAGTGGTCAGCTTGTTGATGACCCTTACCAGAAGTGTACCAAGAGTACCCAACAGGCATATAGGCCAATACGATGTTGGATCTCCTGGTGGTTTTCCTGGTTTTGGCAGTCCGGGAAGTACCCTTCGTTCAAACATTTCTGTCTAATAAGCCTGAACATGTCCGGGAACGCCAGTATCGTGGTCTTCAGTGAAACATTGAGGATACCGTCCGAACCGGGAGCTTTCTTCGCTTTCAGCCCTTTTGCCACTATAAGGAACTTGTCGTTGGAAACTCGATTGTCGCCAGCATTTCCACAGTCTGCATCAACGTACGGTGTAGCTCGTGCTTCGGGAAAATATTATTTTCAGTTTGTCAGCGCACATTTCGACTGGCGTCAGTGGACTTTTGATGCTGGCCAAAATGACACGGTAAGCATTACCGCAGTGGTTGCGTCAACTTCTCTGCACACTGCTCCTTGTAGCAGGTGGACTTACTTAGCACTCTCTCGCGATTAAAAGCGGCCCTGGTCACCCAGAATGTTACCTTACACTCATCTTTGACTGCCTCAGATCTTGCTCTCTGAACGCGTCTTCTGGATTTTAGGCAGACAGCCCGGAGGATGCTTAGCCTTTCGTTTCACCAGTATGCCGGACGCCTGTAGTTCCTAGACTCCATTTTCCTCGACATTGTTACAGCATATGCACTCGCTACTGTTTCCGACAGCTCATCGGCGCTTGGAATTGGAGTGACACTGTCAGCACGAAGTGTTTCCACAAAAAGGTCCATGTCGAAGTCCTTTATTTTCCAATTCTGCTCGCCAGTCCTCACTCTCCGCGTTACTGTACAGTGTAGAATTCCGCCGACCAATGGTGTAGTGGATCGCCTGGTGGCCGCCACGTGTACACTGCTCACTAACTCGCCAATTCATGTTATCCATCAGCGACGCGCTGCAGAATGTTAGGTCGACGATGGATTTCCGTCCGTCTTTACGAAATGTGCTAGTGGAACCATCGATGCACAGCCTTACGTCCAGCTTCGCCAGTGCTTCCAATAGGCTGTAACCTCGTGCGTTGGTTAGCCTGCTACCCCATTCCACGGCCCAAGCGTTGAAATCTCCTCCTATAACAACCGGCGTTCGCCCGACTAACGAGTCGGTTAATGCGTCCAGCATCCGGTTGTATTCCTCTGGTGTCCACCGTGGAGGAGCATAACAGCTACACACGAATACGCCGTTTATCCTGGCGATCACGAAACCTTCGTGTGTGCTATCCACCACTTCTTGAACATGGAAACCGCCCATCACTTGGATTGCCGCCATCCCTGCACTATCCACCACCCAGTTACCGTTATCGGGAGGGACACGATACGGCTCTGCAATAATTGCAACGTCGCACTTCATTTCTGTTGTTGACTGCCACAACAGTTGCTGTGCAATGTCACAATGATTGAGATTAAGCTGGGGAACCTCCATGATTGTCTGTGTATGTGTGTATGTATGTGCGTATGTGTCAAATGTTGTCACTTATTTTTCTCAGAGGTGGCTGGACCGATTTTCCCAAACTTAGTCTCAAATGAAAGGTGCAACCTTCCCATCAGCTGCTATTGAATTTTGGATCGATCGAAATTCTGGTTCCGGAATTACGGGTTTAAGAGTGCGGCCACACAGAAATTTCTCATATAAACTATAGGAAAAATTAAAAATGGAATTTTTATTTTTGATGCTAAATGTCTTCAAGGTGCATAAAACGTCGAGATTTGATGATGATGATGATGATGTTTTGGATTTTGGCACATTTTTGCCTTTCTCATATAGAAAGATTATGCAATCACTCTGAAAAACGTCAACCTAATCCCGGCCAAATTTTTTTGACTCGCATAAGGTTTCTGGATTTTAACAGGGGCGTAGTTGATGGTTTAAGGAGAGGGGTTATACCCCCCCCCCCCTCTACTGTTCAATCCCTTCCCTTAAAAATCTCCTTAAATCACCCCTCAGCCCTCATACCCCTCCCCTTCAACCCCATCATCTTTAAACCACCACTATATCACAAAGCATACCAATTTAAGCTGGGGAGTCGTTCGTTCATGGGACTTTCGCCCTCCTCACATACCCACCCCCGCATGACAAAATGAGTTAGCAAGTAGATAACGTTGATCTAATGC
Organism: Topomyia yanbarensis; assembly: GCF_030247195.1. Taxonomy (NCBI): domain Eukaryota; kingdom Metazoa; phylum Arthropoda; class Insecta; order Diptera; family Culicidae; genus Topomyia; species Topomyia yanbarensis. The sequence continues at coordinate 320,566,441 of NC_080672.1, read as the reverse complement.
TGATTAGGCTAATGAAGTATGATATTTTTTGTTTCAAGTGTTTCACCGTCGACACGTAGCTCATCAAGTTCGTGGCTGGCATGCCATTGTGTATAAGTGCAAAGTGTACTAAGAATGTAATGGACATTTCCACAATTATGTTGAATATAAAAAGCCTCCGTGCCATAGTTTAGAGAAATGAGAAAGGCTCAATTGCACCGCTAGGTGGATTAAAACAGGTTTTTCATTTTTGCATTCAGTTTGGATCGGAACTTTCGATGTGATTGCCCTCTACAACCCGGATCGGAATGAAATTTAATAAGAGCTTACATTTTTCATTTGAGACTAAGTTTAGTGAAGTCGGTCTAGCCATCTCCGAGAAACCGATGTAATATTTATTCCTAAGTTGGACACTTCCGCCGGGGCTTCCGGAACCGTCCATGGTTACCAATGTGGCCAAAGAAATTTTAAATGATTGTTAGTGACCTAGAACTACAAATAAAAACATTTCTGGACATATTTCAAATAAATCACCCTTTTACATTCATTCTTTATAATCGAGATTTGCTGCATGATCGTACTCATTACGCTGTAATTCCGGAACCAGATCCATTAGAAATTCAATAGCAACCAATGGGAACGTTGTACAAGGTTCGAAGCTCGTCACCAGACCCGGTGGTAGTAGGTTCAGCTGTGACATTCCTGCTTAACGCCGATTCCGCTCTGGACTCGATCCCCATGATTGACCTCACTGCTTGCATAGATAAACAATAAATCACAATAGGTGACTAGATACAACGAATTGAGATAACATGTAGACATTCAAAAAACAAATGTAATTGAAGAAGCACGCGGAGCAAAGGAGGGCACGATTGCGTTTGTAAAGGGTGGTAAGCTGCAGAGATCACCGGTTACGCCCCCGGTAACCACAGTGAGTACCAGCAGCGGCTTGGTACAGAGTGAGCCACGAGGAAACCTAACGGGAGATGGAATTACTGAATCGAGTGTTCACCTCGAGATCAGGTAGCGACACACCCAGAATGATTTACATCTTGTGAAGTCGTACTTGACGGAGGTGAGGAAAAAAGCTCGACGAGCTCCAATAGTTCGTGACGGACAAGCACAAGGTGATGCAGCTAGTGACGAGTATTAAATCGACCATAACAGATGCTGAAGCTGAAAGCGAGTAGAAGGCATTCTTGATGAGGACTGAATCTCCAGAGGAACGTTGGGAAAGATCGTTGCTGGTGCATCGTGGAAATCCAGCAGACGAAGCGGAAGCAAAGGAAACAAAAGGAAGAAAAGAAGAAGGAACAAGAGGTTCTAGAGCGATACATTGATCATCGAAGCGAAGAATAAGACTCCTAAGCCGTTCTTCTCAAGAAAGTGAGAGAGGACCCAGAGCTGAAGGAGTTAGGAGAGAATGTTGTGAAAACGAGGCGCACTCAGAAAGGCGAGATGATCTTCGAACTAAAGAAGGATCCTTCCGTCAAGAGCTTGACCTACCGCGAGCTTGTTGCTAAATCCTTGGGCAGCAAAGCGAACCCTGTCTTAGGAAACCGTAGTCGAGTACAAGGGTCCAGATGAGATAACGATTGTAAGAGAATTGAGAGTTGCACTGATCGAGAAGTGCAAACTAGATGTACCGGCGAGTGTCCAGATTTGGAAATCGTATGGAGGCACTAAAATGGCGGCGATTCGACTATAGGTGGCCGTTGCCATCAAGTTGGTGGAGACCGGCAAAATAAAAATCGGATGGTCGGTTTGCTCGCTGAACAGATGGAGCGGATGGTACGTCGCTAGAGACTGCACGAAGCAACCAAGGTGCTTGATCTGCAAACGAAGGACGGAAACGACCACACGACGGGCGGTTTCAAAAAGCCTATCTAGTCTAGTCTAGTCTAGTCTAGTCTACACATACACAGCCAATACATGTAGGGATCCTGAAAAATTGCGGAAGTTCGTCAACAATTTTTCCTGTCAATATCAATGTTTGTGGTACATATGATATGTGACACAATCATTAAAGCGTCCAGGCCAACTGTGCAGCGCACAAAGTGAAGATGATTCAAAATTAAATGGCAATTAAATTATTCATTTAATGAAGAATTTAACCAACGAACTATTTAAAACCTTGAATAAGGAAGAAACATGGACAACCGTACCAACCGTTTAAATTTGATGGGGATTTGATAAATCGTTGGAAGTGACTTGGCTAAGAGGGTTAATGTCACTTCTTTAGTCCTAGGTTGCTGGAATGGGATGGCACAGAAGTATTTAGCCCTGGCCAATGACAGGCGATATCAAAAGCGCTGTATACAAAAAGACGAAGGCATGCCAACAATGATGGAGATACCCCAGCTTAATCTCAATCATTACGACATTACATAGCAACTGTTGTAGCAGTCCACAACAGAAACGGAGTGCTACGTTGCAATTTATGCAGAGCGTTTCTCCCGATAACGGTAACTGGGTGGTGGATAGTGCAGGGATGGCGGCAATGGGGGGTTGGGCGGTTTCCCTGTCCAAGAGGTGTGCAAAAAGGTAAAATTTTTGTTCAAATGAGTGCCAAACAACTTGCATTTGCAGCTCTAGGTCATTGACGGCCAACTGAGCCAAGTAACCATAAGCATTAAGCCATTGCACTATATCGGCTATACATTTGCATTAATGTTGCATTGAAACTCCATTACAGCATTAACAATGCAATAAATCTCTATAACAGCATCAATAATGCATAAATGCACAGCCCAAATATAGCATTATCGCTTGCTCTATATGCGTATATAAAGCTGATATAACGCGTACATGCTTCAAGGATCTTAAAATCATGTAAGCTTTACATGTGCATTTAGTGTCATTATAGAGCAAATAGAAAGCCAATATAATGCTATTGTAATGCTGTGGGTTTATTTGTTATGTAACTCTTCTTGAATATTATATTCGGCATATTTCATTTCAATCGAACATATGCAATATAGTTCGAGGAGCAAACGCAGAGCACTTACCGTGAAGGACGAGGCAAGGTACTTCAGTTCTAGACTTACTAAAGGTAATTTTCGTAAAACATTCATATCATGTCAGAACGAAAACCCATTCAGGATATTCATTACAAAGCATTAGAAGAGAGTCAATTACGGTTTTTAAATCGAACATTTTATTTTAAATTTTTTTAAGAAATGGTTTTAAAACCATGCCGGACAATGACGGCCAGCTGAAGCTTTTTAATAGCATTAGTATTGCCAATATATATACCAATATCAAATTTGACATTTGCGCGCTGGTGCTTTATAATAGCATTGATACTGCAGAAACGAGCTGTAAATCTCTGCACAGTAATAGCACTATAGTTCGCCTTTTCTGGCATAATACCAGCATTATATCAGTATTTAGGGCTTCACGGCTCTATAAGACTGCTTAATATGTGGATCTAAAGCAGATATTAGGCTACGTTATAATGCTTATTGGTTACTTGGGGATGTCTCGTTGGCCAAATTGATCGCCACAGTTGATTCCAGAAGTGTTCGAGAAAAGTGGCCACCTGCCAAAATTAACAAACTCACATCAGTTTATCGGGGATGGTTGGACCGGTTTCACAAACTTGTTCCCAGATAAAAAGTAAATTATCTCGACAGATTGCCATAATATTTAGTATAGGTCGGTTATATGGTTCCGAAAATATAGCCTGAAACGTCCGGTTACAAATAAAATTCCCTTATAAGCCGGATATTTTTTTATACATTCTTTGTGTTGACGTGAGTCTTTGTTTTTTTCCTTTTTCAAGATTTTTTCTCAGCGTGTCTTCTAGAAAACAGACAGAGAAAGAATGACCGGAACGATGAGAATGAAGAAATAGTGAATTGGAAACACTGAGAAAAGATATGTTGTTACGGCATTTAATTGGCAAGGGACTGGAAGGTGAAGTGTATTTTTCAAAATTAAGAGCCATGGTAATCAAGGGAGAACAAGGAGTTGAAGGGAGAAAGGTTAGATAAGCGTGAAAAGGGTCATATGAGCAAGCTTAGAGTTTACCGGCGACTCAACCCTTTGTCTGCTACCGCAGCAGTCAGGATCTTTTGGCATTAGAAATGCGAATCACCTGAGTCTACGGCACGTCCGGACAAGCGTAAAGTAACTTGTTACTTCATGCTGTCAGAACCGACAAAAGTTTAGTCACGGTAAACTTCCACACTAATCTTTTACGACGTTGAAACTCGGTTTTGTCGGTTCCGACTCGCAACTATAATTTGCTTTTGATTGCAGTATCGTCCTGAAAATTCGGTAACAGTAATATGAAATCCTATCTATTGAAGCGTGGTATGTGCAATGATCGAACTTCACAGCAGTTTTGAAACAAAAAACCCCAAAGTCGTCAAAAGTGCCTTGAGGCGACATTAACGGCTACGATCATTGGCAAAACGGACGACAAGAACCATCCAAACGTGGCAAACATTTTCTCACCACCCCCAAACCGTGTATATACAATGGAAACGAGTAATCTTGAATCGCTGCCGCGATCGTACGTTTCTGGCACCGCGCTCCGGTAAGATTTTCTTCGCTATCGGATTATGTGTGAACAGATAGCGCATTAGAGAGGGGGAGGAAAAATCTGTAAATCCCATCGAATTCATCGCTGGTGGTACACAACAAACACGGGTATGCTAATTAAGTCGACAAGGGTGCCCCTGAGGCTTTGGACAAAGAATGGTTTCGTGGGCTGCTTCCTAAAAATAAGCTAGCGTGAGTAACATTTTCACAACCGCAGCCGGTGGCACTGTCAGGAATAATGGAAGCCATTGAACGCGGCCGCTGCCGATTGTAAAGAACCACAAAAATCCGTAATTATGGTGCGCCAAATCGTACGTTGGACAGCTTGGAGGTCGCTTCGGGTAGTGGTTCTTTCTGGTTGTTGGTTTTCCTTTCTTTATCTCGTGCGCTTGTTAAAAAAAACTTCGCTTGAGTGTTTGAGCCATTTGCTCGATGAGACCTAGTTTTGTTTTTGGCGTTTCGGTTTGCCTTAATGGGAATAAATGGTGCATATTTGCATGACTGCTCGGTACGGAGTGTTAGTCCAAGAGGTCACCTGCCAATGCAATGTGCAACCGGTAACCTCTTGGTACGAACGGGTTGTAGTTTTTCGTGCCTCGTCCGGTGTCCATGATTGTGGATAATTGTAGCGTCTGAAGTGATGTTGGGCAGTTTATGGATTTTAGATCTTTATCGGTTGAGTAATTTGGGTGGTGTTTTATGAGGCTTTAAACATGGATCCATTTGCAATGATCACGTAAAGAATTTGTTTTTTTAGATCAAACAAAATACGCTGTAAGGATGTAATTTTGAATTAAATTGTAAATAGTTTTATATTTCCTCATTCGCACTTTAGGATGTCGACAATTATGACCAAATATCAGTTCACATCTTGGTTCTCCCTGGGTACATTAGATGAACTAACAATGTAAAACATTTCTCATGATTACTATACGATGAATGCGGCGTAGTTCAATTTCGTAAAATTCCATGCAAAGAATAGCGTGAGACACCTTAGAGCTACTACTTGCTCTTCATATTTACATTCACCCCTGTAGTACCTTCAAAGTTCATATAGGTAGTAACATATGTCAAGAATACTGGGAAGCATAAACAAATTTGTTTGAAGAGTTATTTCGCTTCTGATCCGTGCATATAAAATGGCCAGCAGGCCAACAATGATCAACAAAAAGTATATCCTCAAACGCCCGATAGCTGCCTAGCAACGTTTTGTTTGGATTGTGTAATGAAGTGCTCTCGAGTGTCATGTACCAACTTGTTTACAGATGATTGAATGAGCCTCACTTGAATTTGTCAAGGTATAGCAAAGGTGGCCGATAAGAGAAACAGCTAACTACCGCAATGTTCTGATATTTCAATGTTTTTTTGGTTCTAATCATGTTGCATGGCATTGGATACTTTTGACACTTCTTGAGTTTTGACTCAGTTGGGCAGTAAGTCAGCTGTATTTCACAGATCTTTGTTGTTAGTTTTTATTCAAGAATTAATATCACACTACAACAAACTCTCGCCAAAACCACTTCAAGATTTTGAAGCCTCTAGAATAACATAAAAAAGTAGTATTGGCGATGGTCAGCTATTTTCGTCCGGGATTACGCCATATACAGATTATTCTGTATTTTACAGATTTTTCAAGATATTTTACTACCAAGATTCTGTATATACAGATTACAGATTTTTGGTTAAAATACAGATTTTACAGATTTTCAGTGAAGGTTTGTAGTACCTAGCCTATCAGAATTTCGAATAACACTTAAAAAGCATCCTATGCAGTTCAGACTTCAAGGTGTGGATCAAAACGCCAAATTTCGATATCATTTGTTCTCCAGATAAGGAATAAAATCAATCTGATTGTTATATTTGTGATCGGTTATCCCAATTATTTCTTCATTTCCAAAATATTGTTTTTTGGGAAGCTTCTAGTTTATTTTTAAATACAGATTTTTTATTTAGAATTTTTCTCCCGCGATGCAGATTTCCAGATTTTTACCCGAAAATATATAGATTTCAATGTGGCAACCCTGCTTTAAACTGCCATTCCTAGCCTTTCACTGATTTGGGCAAATTCCTTGTTCCACGAAAAGCAGATTCCCGTAAAATTATTACAAATTAAGTTCATCTCTTACAGTCGTTGTAGCTAGGGTTGCCACCTCTGGAGAGGCTTTGACCCGGAGATTTTCACTGTATCGGGGGGGGGGAGGAGGGGGGGGGGGTGATGGATTTTGAGTGGAACTAGACGGAAATTGGAATCAAAGCGATTTCTCGGCATTTTAGAGCACTTTAATCGCTTTTTATTACTACGTTAGAGTAAAGCTGTAAATTTTTCACATTTGAGAACGGTTTTGTCGGTTTAATCTGGTGTAGTATTGCACTTCCCCGACTAAGTGCCAAGAATACAAAAGCACCAACTACTCTCGCTGCGAAGGATGAGTCGAACGAGCATTGCTCTCCTCCATAACTAACAGAAAAAGGAGAGCAAAGGAGGCTGCGGTATCACATGGGAAGCACTATGTGATGTCGGTTATTCATCACCAGAAGTCGCAACAAAGGGGCAAAACTCACCTCCCTAGTCAACAGTTAAGGGTCGCTGCAGGAGTAGCAACAACACGGGAACTACTCGTTTGATGTTGACCTAGTCAGTTGGATTAGAACAAATCTGCCATACCTTGGTGTAACTGGTGATAAGCACCACTAACAGTGAAGTGATTTGCTAAAATTGCAGCAAAATGACTTTTTTACATAATTTTGAGCGACTTAGTGGGAAACCCGGACCCGACCCGAACCCAACGGGTTTCGGGTCGGGTTCTGTAAATTTAGATTTTTCGGGTTCGGGTCGGGTTCTGGGTTTTCAAATTTGAATTTTTTGAAATTTTAATCTTTAGGGTTCGGGTCGGGTTCGGGTTATTCGTATTTGGAATTTTCGTAGTCGGGTCGGGTTCGGGTTTTGAACAGATAATACCAATCCATTTATTGACGCTGCTTACGTCTATACACAACACACCAGGCTCTTTTTGTAGTATTTAACTTTACTTCGTGATACGAATGGATTACACATATAATCGCACTAAATTTTACCACAATTTAATCGCCAGAATTCATAATATTTTCTGATGTTAGAATATTGTATTTTTTATTCATGTATAAAATTCGCAAACTTCTTCAGATTCGCAAACTGCCCAAATCATTTTATTTGTTGAACGAACACTCATGAGAGAGCTTTCAACAATAAGTGTTTCGCTTTTAAAATCTCTATGCGATTTATATCATCAATAAATCAAGTCAAAGGATATTTATCTGAAAATATTAGTTCAAGCGAGTAGATATCTACGGGAAGTAAAGACAATCTATCAATGATGGCACTCATATGGTAATGGTATACTAGCGCCACTATCAAATCAGTGGTACATATATGAAACAAGCACTTCATGTCAGATTGTCCTCGGGCTGGGCCGTTGCATGATCCGGATTCCTTAATGAAAATATATGAATTTCTACGATCTTAAAGAAATTGATTGCAAAAATATTGTGCGTTCTGTTCAAACCATGAGCGGATTTGTAGAAGTTTGGAGTCGTTATGAGAACTCCATTGGAGATGTCGAAACATCTCTACTGGCGCGTATACCATACTAGCTAATAATGGAACATCAAGCACTCTTCAGAGAATCTTGATTGACACCCCTCGGCACAAGTTTCACCATACCAACCAGTAACGCGGGTGCCGACGTGTAAACTGTCGAATACGAATTGCCAATTGACATGGCTTAATTTAATATACCTAATAGATTATACAAAACTACTCTTGCAGGAATGGTTTCCGATAAATTTTTTTGGTTAAATAAGTTTGTCAGAACATTACAAATTAGACGTTTAATAATAGTAAATATTAATGCTAATTCCTCTCGCCAGTAAATCGTTTTGCCATAGGCAGATATAACTAGATGCGTATGGTGCTACTTCAGGTTTGAGTGATTATATAATTCTTAGATGAGCCTTGGATCAGATCGGGTTTTAATAAGTCCGGTTCAGATCGGATTTCTCAAATTATAAATTTTCTGGTTCGGGTTGGGTTCGGGTTTTTAAATTTTGAAATTATCGGATTCGAGTCGGGCTCGGGTTTTATAAAATTTTCATTCTCGGGTTCGGGTCGGATTCGGGTTTTGCAATTTTAAAAGGTTTGGACTCGGGTCGGGTTCGAGTTTTTCAAATTTTAAAATTTCGGGCTCGGCTCGGGTTCGGGTTTTTTAATTTTCAAGCTCTCGGGTTCGGGTCGAGTTCGGGTTCGAAAAAAATTAAACCCGGCCATCTCTAGTGGGATGCTACATTTCAATTGTAGCATATAGCGAAATACTACTTTTCTTAATTTGTAGTAAATTTGACTTGCTTTTCATATTCAGCAATATTTGGTGAACTCATTTTCGCCACCTTGAAACGAAGTGTTAGTCGGGCAAAATAAATCTGAACCAGAGTAATAGTAAACTTACACTTTATAAATATTTTGTAAAGAATCAATTATTAAAAAAATTAAATTATTATTCTTCCCACTAAACCGGGAGAAATTGATATGAAACCCGGAGGCCCGGAGATCGCTCCCGAAAACCGGAGTCTCCGTGTCAAACCCGGAGGGGTGGCAACCCTAGTTGTAGCTTCCATATTGGAGTCGGTATTTTCAGGAAAAACAATAGACAACAAAATAAGAGAAATTCTAACACAAGTCCAAGTACGAGTGTTGATTCATCCACATCAATTAAAGGTTAGCCTGTTGAAGAAGATCAGCGTTGTTTCTCAGTCGATTATCTTACTGCTGCTTTTGAAGTAGTGGCGGATCCAAGGGTAGGGTCTTGGGGGTCCGGACTCCCTCCGAATTTTTTTTGCTTGTAGAGAGATTTTAAATTAGTTTCAATTTTATATTAGTTTCAAACTCAAAATCATTCCAAACAAAATTTGACCAACCAAACTGTTTCTCATTAAATTAAATACTACGTATCACAAATTGCACAATGTTCATTTTAAAATTGAAATTTCAAACCCCTCCCGAAATTTTGTTCTGGATCCGCCCCTGTTTTGAAGGATTGGTACCAATGGCTCAATCTTAGTTGAATTGTCTATAAGTTTCTCACAAGCAAATCTCTTGGAACAATTGCAAATTGGTTTTTTCGACAAAGATCTATGCCATCATAGTGAAAAAACTGTACGCTGATCTGAGCGGCGAATCCATCCTAGAGTAGACAACAAATGTCACCGAGATAAACAGCGAAAAATAGTCAGATCCCGGGCCTGTTAGCTGTACGGTCGAGTACTGATAAAACTTTTTGGATGTGTGTTGATTGACGATGAAACTTATGCGAAAACCAACTTCAAATAAATCGAATTTTATAAGGCGGTTTCTAGCAGATTGAAGTTTGTTCTCGCGGATGATTTATGGAAAAAAGATGACTTGGCAAGGGAACTGTTCCTGTGGCAAAAAATCAGCATCAGCAGTCCCATGATGGTCCTGTTACGTTATGGGAAGATCCAGCCTGCTGCCATAACAGCAAGCTGAATTCTCAAAATGATCCACAGTTCCGTCCAGTAGGGACATATAAAACGTGAATGAACCGGAAACTGAAGATGAAGGGAGCAGTCATCAGTGTTCTGTTTCTCGATAGGCGGTTAAAAGATAAACGCATTTGAAAGTGTTCCACTTTTAAATAATCTGGTCATTCATATGTGGTTTCCTGGCTCTGTCGATTTGTTGGACGTGTGTTAACTTGGAATGGTTCTGAAAGATTCGAGATTGTGATATTGGAAAGATTCCTAACTGAAAGTTAATTTTGTACTATTAATTTTTCACTGGTTTAGAAATGATTATGAAATAGGAAATTTCAGAAACTGTGTGAATTAAATTTACGGGTACCAAACAAAAGTCTAAGTTTAAAAGGGACGTCTGGTGTAGTGAGAAAAACCATCGAATTTTTTTATTCGCTTAATTGTTACTATTGAACCTTTACGATAGTCTCGCGTAATCGCGCTAGCCACACTGCTCAAGTAACAATTGAATTAGTAAAAATAGTAAAAATTTCTCCACATTATTTTGAAGAAAAGTGAGCGAATTTTCCGTAAAAATATGAGAATTTTCGGATGATGCCATTTTTCGAAATTCAAACTGTCTTCTATTTCTTTTTTTTTGATTATCGAGTAAGGTACAATTTTTCCAAATCTTATTGAATCTCCTGTTTCAGACAATTTTATCAAGAGTTGTCTTGTCCTCTGTGGCGCTCCTCGACATGAAAACGGTTGGACTACTACTTTAAGAACGCTCGTATGTGTGGCTCTGCGTGACTGAATTGTTTTTCGTGCATAATGAATGTCTAAATTTACCTTAACATTACACAAGAGGTCCATTCATTCGTTTTCGAGCTCTCCATCGAGACAGAGGTTGTTTTTTCTAGTCCGTAGTGCTGTGTGAGGCGATAAAGAATAGTGTTAATCCGCATTCAAGGTTATTTTGCCAGTTCGGTTCGGTCCTCAGTCTTTTGTTCGCGTGTGAGGATTAAACAATAGCCAGCTGTATAAGCTGGATCGGTTCGTCGTTGGACACCAGTTTAAAGCTAAGTGATTTTTGTCATTTGTAACACATTTATTGCTTTCTTCCGTCTGCGCGGGCGCTGACCCCGTGCGTTGACGTTTTCTATGGTTCCCTCTCCGGATGGTCAAATGGAAGTTGAATCGGGTTCAACTTCTAAGGCTCCCCCTCGGCCCAAATGCTATCCAGAACTCTCAACTGGTCCATTTGTGGTCTTCTTTCGGCCCAAGACTAAATCACTGAATCTTCTTCAGATTTCTAGAGACCTGACGGAACGGTTCTCGGCTGTGACCGAAATTTCAAAGGTCCGCTCGGACAAGATAAGGGTGTTGCTAGCCAACTCAAAGCAGGCAAACGATATTGCTTGCTGTGAGCACTTTACGCGGGATTATAACGTGTATATTCCGGCTGTAAGAGTACAATCCGAAGGCGTCGTAACCGATGAGAGTTTGACGTGCGAGGATCTGCTGAAGTACGGGGTTGGCCGATTCAGAGACCGCTTACTTCAGCCAGTTAAAATACTTGAGTGCAAACGTTTGCACTCAGTAGTAGTTGCGGGGGATGGTTCAAAAACGTACCCCCAATCAAACTCTTATCGGGTGACCTTCGCTGGTACCGCTTTGCCAAATTTCGTCCTCTTGCACAAGGTTCGTCTGCCTGTGCGTCTGTTTGTGCCGCGGGTCATGAATTGCACAAAGTGTAAACAATTGGGTCACACAGCCACCCATTGTAGTAATAAGGCCCGCTGTGGAAAATGCGGGGAGAATCATCTAGATGATTCGTGCAGTAGGCAAGCCGAAAAGTGTCCTTACTGTGCGGAGAGTCTGCATGATATCTCGGCATGTCCCGCGTACAAACTACGCGGGGATAAACTGAAACGTTCCCTTGCGGGACGATCCAAACATTCTTTCGCAGAAATGTTAAAGAATGCTACGCCACCATCCTCAGCAAACATCTATACTCACTTGCCTCCTGACGAGGGCGAGACTGGTAACCCACAAGAGGGAACATCTACTAGGGTGCCTAGAATTTATAGGAAGAGGAGGAACATTTCCTCTCGTAAAGTTCCTTGTAAAGGCCAGAAGGTGTCCCTTGACGGGGCTCCGAAAGTCACATCTATTGGAAGTGTTGCAACCAAACCGAAGCAATTAGCTCCTGGTCTCGGAGGATTAAGCTCAGAGAAGGAGTTCCCAGCACTTCCAGGAACATCAAAAATCCCAAGTGTTCCTCTGTTTCAGTTCGAGAGTAATCACAGTACTGGAATTATAAAACTCTCGGACATAGTGGACTGGATAATAAAAACTTTCAATATTACTGATCCTATTAAAAGTCTTATGTTAGCTTTTCTCCCTACAGTGAGAACATTTTTGAAGCAGTTGACTGCTAAATGGCCCCTCCTCTCAGCGATTGTATCCTTCGATGGCTAACTCATCGAACGAGGTCACGGATTTGATCACTGTTCTACAGTGGAATTGCAGAAGTATCATCCCGAAAATCGATTCCTTCAAAATTTTAATAAATAATTTGAGTTGCGATGCATTTGCATTATGTGAAACTTGGTTAACTTCCGACATAGATCTCAACTTCCACGACTTTAATATTATTCGCCTGGATCGAGACACCCCCTATGGAGGAGTGCTTTTGGGGATCAAAAAGTGCTATTCCTTCTACAGAATTAACCTTCCCTCGATAACAGGTATTGAAGTTGTCGCTTGCCAAGTAACAACCAAAGGCAAAAACCTTTGCATAGCTTCCATATATATTCCCCCCAACACCGCGGTTGGGCACCGACGGCTACAAGACATCTTAGAATCTCTGCCAGCACCGCGACTAGTTTTAGGAGACTTTAACTCTCACGGTACAGCATGGGGTTGCCTCTATGATGATAACCGGTCTTCCTTAATTCAGGATCTTTGCGACAACTTCAATTTGACAATTTTAAACACGGGTGAAATGACACGGATTCCTGCTCCTCCAGCGCGCCCGAGCGCCTTAGACTTGTCCCTTTGCTCAACATCGCTGCGGTTAAATTGCACGTGGAAGGTAATTCCTGATCCCCACGGCAGCGACCATCTGCCGATTGTAGTCTCAATCAATAACGGTTCAAGGCCATTGAAATCAATCAATATTTCGTATGACCTCACACGAAATATCGATTGGAAGAGCTATGCTGCCGCGATATCCGACAACATCGAATCTACCCAAGAACTTCCTCCGGAGGAAGAGTACAGCTTTTTGGCTGGCTTGATTCTCGACAGCGCGAATCAAGCTCAGACTAAGCCAGTACCCGGCGCGAACATACAAAAACGTTCTCCCAATCCCTGGTGGGATAAAGAGTGCTCAGACGTGTACGCAGAGAAGGCCGCCGCGTTTAAGACCTTCCGGAACGACGGGTTACCCGCTAGTTTTCGACAGTACGCGACGTTAGACAAGCGAATGAAGAGTTTGATGAAAGCCAAAAAACGCGGTTATTGGCGCCGGTTCGTCGACGGTTTAACGAGAGAAACATCGATGAGCACTCTTTGGGGAACAGCCCGACGTATGCGAAATCGAAACAGTACTAATGAGAGCGTGGAATATTCAAACCGTTGGATATTCGATTTCGCTAAGAAGGTTTGTCCGGATTCCGCCCCGGCAGAGAAGATCTACCGCGCCCCGTCCCGTCACGATAACGCGAACGAAACACCTTTTTCGATGGTGGAGTTCTCACTTGCTCTCTTGTCGTGTAACAATAAAGCTCCAGGGCCAGACAGAATCAAATTCAACTTGTTGAAGAATCTGCCAGACTCTGCCAAGAGACGCTTGTTGAACTTATTTAATAAGTTTCTTGAGGCTAACATTGTCCCACACGATTGGAGGCAAGTGAAGGTCATCGCCATCCAAAAACCAGGAAAACCAGCCTCCGACCACAATTCGTATCGTCCGATCGCAATGCTATCCTGTATCCGGAAGTTGTTCGAGAAAATGATCCTATACCGCCTCGACAATTGGGTCGAAGCAAATGGCTTACTGTCAGATACACAATTTGGCTTTCGCAAAGGCAAAGGGACGAACGATTGTCTTGCGTTGCTCTCAACTAAAATTCAAATGGCCTATGCTAGCAAAGAGCAGATGGCATCAGTGTTCCTAGATATTAAGGGGGCTTTTGATTCAGTTTCGATCAACATTCTTTCAGAGAAGCTGCACCAGCATGGTCTTTCAGCGACTTTAAACAACTTTTTACTAAACTTGTTGTCGGAAAAGCACATGCATTTTTCGCATGGTGACTTATCGACATCACGATTTAGCTACATGGGCCTTCCCCAGGGCTCATGTCTAAGCCCCCTGTTATACAATTTCTACGTCAACGACATTGATGAATGTCTTGACAATTCCTGCACGTTAAGGCAACTTGCAGACGATGGCGTGGTGTCTGTTACGGGACCCAAAGCTGTCGATCTACAAGGACCATTACAGAATACCTTGGACAATTTGTCTGCTTGGGCTATTAAGCTGGGTATCGAATTCTCCACGGAGAAAACTGAGCTAGTTGTATTTTCAAGGAAGCGAGAACCAGCACAACTACAGCTTCTATTAATGGGTCAAACTATCGCTCAGGTCTTCACAGTAAAATATCTAGGGGTCTGGTTCGACTCGAAAGGTACTTGGGGATGCCATATTCGGTATCTGAAACAGAAATGCCAGCAAAGGATCAACTTTCTTCGTACAATAACCGGAACATGGTGGGGTGCCCACCCAGGAGACCTAATTAGGTTGTATCAAACAACGATACTGTCGGTAATGGAATACGGATGCTTCTGCTTTCGCTCCGCCGCGAACATACATTTCATCAAACTCGAAAGAATTCAGTATCGTTGTTTGCGTATCGCCTTAGGGTGCATGCAGTCGACCCATACGATGAGTCTCGAAGTGCTGTCGGGCGTTCTCCCGTTGAAAAATCGATTTTGGGAACTCTCATATCGATTGCTCATTCGATGCGATATCTTGAACCTGGTAGTGATTGAAAATTTCGAAAGGCTTGTTGAGCTCAATTCTCAGACCCGTTTCATGTCCCTGTACTTTGACTACATGGCGCAGAATATTAACCCTTCTTCTTACAATCCCAACCGTGTGCATTTCATAAATACTTCTGAATCTACTGTTTTCTTCGACACATCCATGAAAGACGAGATTAGTGGAATTCCGGACCACATACGCCCACAAGTGGTTCCAAACATTTTTTATAATAAATTCCGAGAAGTCGACTGTTCTAAGATGTTCTATACTGACGGATCAAACCTCGAAGGATCCACTGGCTTCGGTATTTTCAATCAAAAGTTCACCGCCTCCTACAAACTCAGTGACCCTGCTTCAGTTTACGCCGCAGAACTAGCTGCCATTCAGTATACCCTTGGAGTCATTGAAACATTACCCGCAGGCCATTACTTCATCGTTTCGGATAGCCTCAGTTCTATTGACGCTATTCGCTCGATGAAACATGGAAAGCACTCCTCGTATTTTTTGGGGAAAATACGGGAGCTACTGAGTGCTTTATCTGACAACTCTTTCCAGATTACCTTGGTATGGGTCCCTTCTCATTGCTCCATTCCGGGCAATGAGAAGGCAGACTCCTTAGCTAAGGTGGGTGCCTTAGAAGGAGACGTTTACGAAAGACCAATTTGCTTCAGCGAATTTTTCAGTATTACTCATCAGAGAACCCTCGAAAGTTGGCAAACTTCGTGGAGCAGTGGAGAGCTGGGAAGGTGGCTACATTCGATAATCCCTAAGGTATCGACGAAACCTTGGTTCAAGGGGATGGATGTGGGTCGTGACTTCATTTGTGTGATGTCCCGACTCATGGCAAACCATTACACGCTGGATGCACATCTCCGGCGTATTGGGCTCGTGGATAGTGGTATCTGCGCTTGTGGCGACGGCTATCACGACATCGAGCACATTGTCTGGGCGTGCACCGAGTACAGTTCCGCTGGGGTGGGTGTGGCGTAGTTGGTAAATCGATTGCTTTGTACGCAGCGCACCTGGGTTCGATTCCCGACCCCGCACATAGGGTTAGAAATTTTTCATAAGAGATTTTTCTAACCCGAAGAGGCGAATGACCTTAAGGTTAAAACCTCTATAATCAAAATAAAAAAAAAAAAAAAAAAAAAATACAGTTCCGCTAGGTCTCGGCTAATGGATACCCTGCGGGCCCGAGGAAGACCAACCAACGTCCCGGTTCGAGATGTGCTGGCAAGCCGCGATGTCCTCTATATGTCTCTTATATACACCTTTGTGAAAACCATCAATATACAAGTCTAACTGCCCCTTCTTATTTTCCTTATCATTCTCAGAACCCTCTTCCACCTGTATCAAAGCATCTTTATCGAATGAGCCAACAAACACGGGACCTACGGCACGAACATAACACGCTTAACTTGAAATGTAGCCGATCCACATCTGAGCCGTACTACGAAATCGTCTGGAAAAACCCCTGCCATCTTGAGGAGGACCACCCGGCGTCCCAGTACATGATTCCCCTGATGAAGGCCACCCGAGTTTGTAATCCATCCGTTGATCTCACGATGCCTGAAACTGAAATAATTTTCTCTCCCTGCCATCTTTGTCTACCCTCCCTCCCCTGACTCTTATACACAGAAGTAACACCCCTACCCCCCCCCCCCCCCCAATATCATCACGAAGCATTTAGCTCTTCTTGTCTCTTCTAGTTTTAACTATTATATTATATAATCTCGTTGAAAATGCCCAACTCTACTACCCACAAAAATAACTATAATTACGAATCTTTACAAAATTCAATCATGCCCTCTAGTTATTCCTAGTTTTAAGTTAGTCGTAAAAAATTGTCCCCCTTAGTTAAACATTATTTGCTCCAATAATCTCACTGATAAAAATGTCAAACCATATTGCCACAAAAACTAAATGACCCCCCCCCCCCAATCTTACGAAAATAATATTATCCCCTTGTGTAGATATATAAGATAGCTATAAAATCGCATTAGTTTCATTTTAAAAAAAATCAATATGTAATCCCCTAGTTTTAAGCAAGTTAAAATGTAAAACAAAACAAAATTGGCACCTTTAAGCTAACGCAACGTGCCTTATCAAATAAACGATTTGAATAAAAAAAAAAAAGAGGTCCATTGTTACCTTGCTTTCAAAATCGTGAAACAAAATTACTTTCAGTTTGAGCACTTTAAGCCAGCGCTCCCCTTAACAACTAAGCGTTTAGTACAATGTTAAAAAGTTGTGATAGAAACCGCTACGTAAATTAATTTTTTTCTCAGAGTATTTGAAAAAATATGCAAATATTATTGAAATTCCCCCAAGGTAAAATGGTTTTTCTTTGATTTATTTGTTTTTGACCCAATTTATTCCCTTTACAGAAAATCAGTGAAATATCTTAGCACATAAATTTATTTAATTCACTGATAATCGACTTCCACAACATATGTACTATAACTAGTAGTTTTGAGCAAAATCAGGAATACAGCAATACAGTACAACAAGGTGTTGTATTCCTGCTATGTGAAATTATACCGTAGCGGTTGATATTTAGTATTTTTGTACCCATCCGTCTATTCGTGGATACAAGAGCAGTATTCGAGTACAAGATCTGATGATATCAAATTAAAATTCCTAGTTACGTACACCAGATCACGAGTCAGTAATTAGGCAGACGACATAGCAAGAACACCGTGTACATGTGCTTCTAAAAATCATCTAGTACTATCAAAATCGGTACACGGTTTTTAAGATCGTTGTTTTAAACACCTCTATTCCCCGACAAGTGCAACAACTGCGCCTAGTATCTATGAGATAAATTGTTTAGCGTGCAAATAAAATTGATGCATTAACTTGAGTTGCGTGGGTCGGTTAAGTGATCTTGCTTGAGGGCGGATAAGTTTCACTATCATCAATATGATAGTTATGTGCTCTTCCTGGGGCATCATACACAGAAATAACGCAGGGGGCCCCACACTCAAACTGCATGTTCGAATCTTGCATGGGGACGATTTTTTCACAAATATTGGCACTTACGTCAAAGTTCAAAAAAATAATTGTGAACACATACCAATTTTCGCGCTGCATTTATATTTACATATTCTCTGTTGCATCAAATGACGCTTTAATTAGATAAAAGACCTACGAGTTACCTAAGCTACCATTTATAACCATGTCATCTTTTTGGAAAAAAAGTTCAGTATCGCAATATAGAAACTAAGATTCCTAATAACGAATTTAGCATGAATCTGTAGCGCGGTACTGACACTCTCAGTGTCGGTAGTACCGAGAAATTATCGGTACTTAAATATTTGTGTTAATCAAGAAGAATTCCATAGTGAAATAAATGGTTTAAAATCATGATTTTTTTATCAGATTTCGTATGCTTAACAAGTATTCTGATCAGCAAAGCATGTTCAATGTGTCACTTACTTAGGAACAATATTTCACATTTTACCAGAAAATTTTTCTTCTAAAGTGGCACACTATTTGAATCCGCGGTTTGGCGCGCTTTTAGATACGAACTCTTCGAACTCGAAGCTGGTAGATACTAGAAAAAATAAATCAACAAAATATTCTCAATTTGCTAAATCCTACCACATCTCATCTTAGTGTACAGTAGTCTTATGTTAATGTATGGTTTCCTTAGCTTCTCCTTTGAAGTTCAAGGCTTCTTCCTCTTATGACACCACGTCTTCTTTTTACATTCGCCAGCAAATCACAATTCTCACCAGTTGAAGCAATTAATGAGGATCGTGCGTGAAATTATGTACTAAATCGGTGTTCGCTCTTTTGTAGAAAAATGTTAGCAAATCAAAACCAGACATGATGCCACAAACTAATTATGTCGGCACATAGCGAATAATCAGAACATCGCTTCTGACACATTATCAAAAAATCACATTTCCCATTCGTTGTAAAGACTTTGCAATTTAAAACAAGATCGTTGTAATTATTTTCAAACCGTTACCACAGAGAACAGACATCCATGATCGAACAAAAATATTTGAAAAACGTGCGTAAACATTTGAATTAATATACGATAAACACTAGCGCCGCCACACCAACCTATCCCAACTATCCGTCCGATTCCGACTCTATCGGTTGATTGATTCTGACTCTATCAGTTGATGCATTTGAGCTGAAATTCATGCTTTTTACCCCGAGTGAGTGGTAAGATTCGTAGTGATTTCTACTAGTAGTAACGAAAGTTAAGACATGGTGTATCTGTATGTAAGTGAAAGTGAAAATTTCCGGATAATACCTGGTGGCTATTTGAAAATACCCTTTGTTAACGGACTGTGTAACCGATGGCTCAGCGAAAATGTGTTTATTGATTACTGGTACTACAAATGTTCCACAGCTAAGTACCAATTACTCTATTCTTTTGAATTTCGTTGCATTAATTTTCTATTACCTCTGATAAAACCTTTGCGTGGGTACTTAGGCCGCATGATAGTGTTGCCTAATGGAAAGGTATCTTCAACAAGAAACAGCTTCTCTGGCTCCATAGAGGTCGAATACGGGGTTGGCTCCTTCTAAAACCTCTTGCTTCAGTCAGTGAAAGCTCTGGTTTGCAAGCAAATGCGTTCAGCATAAATCGAGGAGTGTAAGAACTTATTTTCAATCAGTCTCATGTCATGCGACTTTCGCCGGATCTACTCTTCCAAACATTGTTTATTTTCAACTGGGCTCGTCTACCTGTTCACCTTTTTGTGCCTCAGGGCATGCCGTCATTGCGAACAATTGGACTATACAGGTACCCAATGTAGAAACATAGAAACCACGACTAGTTTCTGCGCTCCCTTGTTTACTAAAGAGCGAGAGTCTGACAATCACATTGAGAGAACATGTTCTAATGTGCCTATAAATTTAAAAAAAAAGAAAATCATTTCCTCTCCTAAGCTGCCTCGTAAAGGCCTGAGATTGTCCTTTGAAGGGTGCTAATACCGAAGTAAGTGGCTCCTCGTCTCGGAAACATTAGAAACTAACAGGCATTTCTACAAGAGACATCATAAACCCCAAGTATTCCTATATCTCGTTCCCCTGATTTTCCTAGGTTTAACACGAAGCATTTGGTTAGCTTCCGACGTGGATCTTCTACAATTTTACCATTATTCGCCAAGGCCGAGTTAATCCTCGGTACCAGATATTGAAGTTGTCGGTTCTCAAGTCCGAATCAAAGGCAGACATTGTTCCCCTATACATCGCACCTCAGCTAGTTCAAGACGACTTCAACTCCAAAGGTAGCTCTTCAGGTTGCTAACCGATCTATCTTACTGCATGATATTCTGCGACAGTTTCAATATGATCATGACTACTCCACCAAAAGCTCAGAATTGCACGTGAAAAGGTCCCATCAGGACTTTTTGAATATCAGATCACCCGATTTTTTCCGAATATACGCAACGTTAGAAATACAAATGAAAAACTTAATGAATGCTGAAAAAGCGGTTATTGACACCAGTTTGTCGAAGGATTAACGAGAGAAATAATGTTTCATCTGGTGGCTGTATTCTATTAACCCGTTGATCGGAATATGCGGAACCAAGAATCCTTTTTCGGCGGCAACAGCTTTCCATATAGAACTATACTCAAACAATTGATGTTCCGCGATGAAATGATAATACCTTATTTAAACGTAATGCTCTTTCAACACTCAAATTTATCTGACATCAAAGATGCTCACGCTAAGCATTGTAGTGCGCATATCACTATAGCGTTTGTTAGATGATGACAGCTATGCATCGCTTCTATGCTAATTATTATGACAGTAGTGGTGAGGGTGATCATAAAAGAGGCTGTGTTGCATACATTTTCCCCACAAAACTGATGGTTTTATATTTACCCATCAACGACCATGTCCACATTGTTAGAGTTCCAAGGATGCTCTCCATTCGATGGGAGTTGGGAGTTTCTTAGTTCTTTATCTGATAAATCACATTTGAATTCTTTTGCATTACTCCATTCCGGGTAATGGGAAAGCGGACACTTAGATTAGAATGAGAATGAGAAAAGGCGTTGGATGAGCATCTCCGGTGTCGTGGAGAGCGGTCTCTGCGCTTATGATGACGATTATCGCAACATTAAACATGTTGTCTGGTCGTGTACCTAGTGCCCTAGAGCCAGATCTCCGTTAAACGAATCCCTTCGGCCTTTTTCCAGTCCGAGATGTGCTAGCTATCCTGGATCTCCCTATATGTCTCTCATATACAGATTTTTAAACACGATAAATAGCCTGATAAGGTCTCTTCTACTCTGATGTTGAAATTAATTCCTCTTGTATATACCTTTTGCCTTCCTTATAATAAGCCTAACAGTGTAATTCCTTGTTTCAATTGTTAATCAAATAATAGTTCGTGATAAAAAATAACAAATTGTATATCTATTTTTTGAAAATATCTCTAACTGCATCCTTTAGTCTGAATAAAAATGCACTAATATTTATTCTACATATCGATCTGAATTCCTTGTTTTAAGATGTAAATGTGTCAAAATATAAAAATTAAGTTTAAATTTTAAACAAATCCTAATTATTACACCATATTTACAAGAAATTTAAATTGTAAGCCAAAAGACATTCGTATCTCAATAACAAAATTAAATTATTGTGCATCAAGAATTTCAAATGCATCCATTTTGTGCGCAAGACAAATATGCGGTTAATTTCAGGTTTTAGTTTGTTTCAAACTTTCCAGTGGGTAATTCTCCTCTCGGTTATTTTCGAGTGGGTAGTACTACCCATACTACCCACGCTATCCGACGGCCCTGCAAAGGTTACAAGAAGAAGCGGCCGTCCGTTTGCAGCTGTCCGAAAAGTTCGTCATGCGCGCTGTCTCAGATGGCACAATCACACCAGCTCCAAAGGCTCCAATTTATCAACAAAGAATCGAATTGAAATTTTGTTATTACTAGCATCAGAGGATGGTGGAAAATATCTTCGCTTTCACGTAGAATAGCACAAAATATGAAGTTATCAATTGTGTGATTTGTTGACAGTTTTGTGTAATGATTCAATTTACAAAAAGATCATTAAATGCTCTTTTTAGGGTACCATATGAGGATAAATATGTTCGAATATTTTTGATTTCGATGTGCATGTATCGGTATTTCGGTATTTCCATTAGAAATAACGAAACAATTACTTTTAATACAACATTTCAAAAGATAGTCAAAATTGTAGCATTTGTATAACCTGTCTAAAGTGTTTTCTATTTCACTTTGGTTATGTCTATGACATTAGCCACCCATCTTTTTTCACATGGAGTTTAAATTTAAACAAGAATTTTATCAGCCTCTTGGTGAATTTTAGGCTGATAAAACGGGGACATCGATAACATCGGGACATGTATTTTTATTCTTTTTAAGAATCCGAAGATATTAAAATATTCTTTTTTAGTCCCTAGATACATGCCGCATACCTATCCTGAGTATGTAGCTCAAACTTCCCTTAAGGTGGTCTGACAGTGCAAAATTAAAAAAAAATTTTTTTGCATATTTTGGATCTTCAAGATAAACAAAAATACTCAAGAAAGGATTTACTCGAATTTAACTTTGTTTGCCATCAAACTACCAACTATCAATTTTCATATGAAGCAGATAAAATCGCCTCTTCACTGTATTTAAAAATATTTCTGTAGGAAGGTATATTTTTAATTTTGTTTATAGTACAGATTCTGAGGTTAGTTGTTGGAGCATACTTAACGCAGGCATAGACCCAATGAAACAAACCCAAATCGCGCGATCTCGGTGGCCAGCAGATGTCTCCTTTGTGCAAGTCCACGTGTAATGGCAATCGATCATGCAACCTTCGTGCCCCATGCATCATCAGCTGAATAGCAGGTTGCGTCATACTATTAAGAGTATACATCGGTCAGAGCTGCGTTTAAACTACTCATTTTTATTCTCGCCAAGTACCGGTTGTCTACTGAATATTATCTTCGCCTGTCGTTCTTCCGGCATTCGTGCCACATGACCAGCCCACCGCAGCCTGCCGTTTTTGATTTGCTTGAGAATATCCAGTCCTTTATATACTTGGTATAACTCGTGATTCATGCGACGCCGCCAGATGCCATTTTCTTCTTTACCGCCGAGTATTGTTCGCAGAACCTTACGTTCAAAGACACCGAACGCTCTACGATCAACTTCCTTTAACGTCCACGTTTCATGGCCGTACAAGGCAACCGGAAATATCAACGTCTTGTACAAAGCGAATTTTGTCTTCGTCTGCAAACTACGGGATTTCAGCTGGCTACGAAGACCATTAAAAACCCTATTCGCAGCTGCAAGACGCCTTTTCACCTCGCGGGTAACATCATTATCGCACGTCACTAGAGTTCCAAGGTACACAAATTCTTCCACTACTTTCACATGGATTTATTAAATTTATCACAACCTAACACCACTTCACCACCAACATCACTATTGGACCCACATATTCTTCCAGCTATCATGTACTTCGTCTTGCTGGTGTTGATTGTGAGACCAATTCTTGCTGTCTCCCTTTTAAAAGGCACGAATGCCTCTTCCACGACTCGGTGGTCGATATCATATCAATATCGTCCGCAAATCCTAGGAGCATATGCGACCGAGTGACGATGGTACCGTTCCTTTTTGCACACCTGCTCTCCTGATGGCACCTTCAAGAGCAATGTTGAACAGCAAGTTTGACGGCGCATCACCCTGCTTCAATCCGTCTAAGGTTACGAAGGACGTCGAAATCTCATCCGAAACTCGAACACTTGATTTCGATCCATCCAGCGTTGCACGAATCAGCCTAATCAGTTTCGTCGGAATACCATGTTCTACCATTATCTGCCATAACTCGTTTCTTTTCACTGAATCGTACGTCGCTTTGAAATCAATAAACAGATGGAGTGTCTGTTGTAATGTTGTAAGTTGTAATCCCAGAATTTATCAAGGATCTGTCGCAGGGTAAACATTTGATCCGTTGTTGATCAGCCTTCACGAAAACCACCTTGGTATTCGCCGACGAATGACTCCTCCAACGGCCTCAATCTGTTGAACAGAATAAATACGTGACATAATTTTGTACGCCGAATTGAGGAGCGATATTCCTCGATAATTGGCGCACTCCAGTCTGTGTCCCTTTTTGTATAAGGACAAATGAGGCCCTCTAGCCAGTCAGTAGGTAGTTCCTCTTTTTCCCATACCTTCAAAAGAGTACTGTGAAGTATTCCGTGCAGCTGCTCACTACCGTGTTTGAAAAGTTCGGCCGGGAGCTCGTCCTTTCCAGCAGCCTTACAATTTTTCAGCTCTTTGATTGCCTTTTCCACCTCTTCCAGCGTCGGAGGCTCCACAGCTTGTCCATCGTCACTTATACTTATTCTGTTCGTTGACGCGCTAACATTCTCTCCATTCAACAATGCCTCGAAGTGCTCTCTCCACCTGGCTACTACCATAGTTTTATCTGTCAGCAAGGGACCTTCACGCAGACATGTCCAAACACGCCACGGCACCGCGTGCTGCATTAGAACACTGCAACCGGGCGTATTGAGATTAGCACCCCATACCAGTGCTCGATGCGAAGCACCGGTGGATTGCGAACGAAGCACCCGTGTCGGTCGCGGTGTTTTATTTTCGACCCGGTGCTTGCATAGTTCGGGAAGCACTCGTGCCGGGTGTTTAAAAATTTTAGAGACACCGGAGCCGAGTGCTTTCAACTTCGGTTAACACCTCGGAAATTCTTTGCCTTTGCACCCCAAAGAGAATTGTCAAACCTGCTAGCATCAAAATAGCAGAAAATACAGGACCTCAATGCATACGGATATCGCACATAGGGTGTTTAGCTTATTTTCAACTCATTCCTATTGTCAGAAATTTGATGCTATCTTTGTTCAATTCATTCATTTCGGTTCAATAGTGCATTTATAACTGTTGGGATTTTTGTTATTACAAGGGATTTGCTACTGATTTTTGGACATCCTATTCGGTATCTTGTATAATAGGATTAAAAAAGACAAATCACGCCGAGATGGACCCTTCCTAGGAGATTTTTTTTACGTAATTTACTCTTTCCCAGTCTGTCTGTCTAAAGCACTATTTACACCTATCCAATCCGTTTCGGTGCCGGTTCAGTACCGTGCACGGACGCCAATATTCTTTCATACAATCCAAATGCGAGTATTCACACTTGTCCGGCACGGCACCATCCCGGACAAGTGTATATGCTCGCATGTGATTTTATGAAAGAATATTGGCATCCGTGCACGGTACTGAGCCGTCATTGGATCGGATCGGAAAGGTGTAAAGTTGGCTTAACTCTCGCTGTCGTTCTCTCGCCGGACTCTCTCATGCTGAATCACACGACTTATATGATTTTTTTTCAGCACACGAAAAAGGATCCAGTGTTTTTGCTTATTTAGTGTTCGATTATCTTGCGCGTAGTTCAGTGTTGCGTGTTGTGCGGAAATTAAAAAATAGAGTCGAAAAATGTCAGCAGTGAAGCGTCCTAAGCTCTCAAAGGATGTGGCAAAATTAGTCACTGAGTGTTTCGTAAGAGAAGGAGAGGGAACCCCTCCAAAGTGTGTCATGTGTTCAAAAGTGATTATGACCGACAAGTTGAACAGTTTAAAGAGGCACCTGCAAGCGGTACATAGTGATGCCTACAACGATATGGTTAATTCTACGGATGTAGAAAATTGCCGACCTACACGAAAAATTCCCATGGTCTCCGTCCCCAACGATAACAAGTTGCTGGTGGATTTGACTGTGAAAATGGTTACGACAGGTGGCTTAGCGTTCAATATGCTCGATCAACCCGGCTTAGCTGATTTGCTTGGCACACTAACCAAAGCTTTGAAAGTACCGAATATTACCCGTAAAACCATTCCAGAGGATGTAGAGAAAACTGCGCTGGCGTTTAAACGAAAAATGAGCTGAAAGGCAGAATGATCTGTTTGAAGGTGGACTCTGCCACCCGTAAAGGTAGAAACGTGATTGCTGTTGCCGTACAGTTTATAAAGGGTCGCACATTTGTTTTGAGAACCATGGGAGTGTATGATTACAATGCTTCTCAAACTGCTGAAGCATTAAAAGACGAGATAATACGTGTAGTAAACACGTTTGATGTTGAAACTAATCAAATATATTCGATTACTACTGATAACGGAGCAAATTATCTCAAAGCTGGTCGACTTATTCATGAAGCTCAAAAAGGATGCGATTTTATTGATTACGACATAGATCTTGAAGAAATTGACGAACATGACTGCGATGGAACCATTGAGGAGGAATCTACTCTGGAATTTATTACGAACGCAATTTCTGATAGTGTTAGATGCGCAGCTCATACTTTACAGCTCTGCGTATACGATGCAATCAAGAAATTGAAACTAAAACCAATTTTAGACAAAATAAAAGCTACTGCAAGGCAGCTTCGGACGAAGCAGTAAGTATCATTGATCAGTAAATACGTACAAGCCTGCATTGGTTCTTCTGGTTTGTACACCTATCTGTATGTGTGTATGTGTGTATTTATGCGTCTGTTAAAATGTCGATTTTGTCAATTCGTATATTGTAGTGAAACTGTTCTAGGGTTGTTCACCCAATGTTTGCGATAGTAGGTCGTACGTCTATAACACGGTGCTATAATGTACTTTTCAAATGATTTTGTGTAGGTTGTAAATTTCATCACATGCAAACGCAAAAACAAGTATATCTACAAAATCCTGATTTTTAGCAAAAAAAACCTCGGCACTAACAAATTCACTACGCTGTCGTTTTCTAAGCGCTTTTCATTGCAATGATTCTGCAAACCAGAAGAATTCAACATTCCAGTGAAATGCTATGTTATGTTCTTTTGTTAAAAATACTTTGGTACTTTACGATTTTCCATAAAATTGCTCTAAATGTTTATAAAAGAACGTCTTATTTTTCAATAAAGATTTAGAGAGAACAATTAGTTCCGAAACTAACAACCAGATCATCAGAAATGGTTGAAAATTGCCAGAGATACTCAATTATTCCCAAATTAGAAACTCGCTGAAACTATTGAGGGATTAGTGTGGCAATTTCGCACACCGTTGGATTCTTTAATTACTTCCATATTTTATTCTTCCTATTTTGACTCCAAATTTAACTTACTTAATTTTAAATGTATACGCAATCGTGTAAAAAAGGTCGATTTTTTGAAAATTGTTCATGAGACATGGCATGCAAAATTGTTTATGCATTCATGTGAGCGAGTTTATAATTTGGGAAAAATTGAATAATTCTAACATTTTCAACTGATTTCCAAGATTTGCAAGTTATGAGATACGAAATTATGTGTTCTCTCCAAATTTTTATTGATACAAAGCCGCAACTTTACAAAACGGTTGAGCTATTTACATATTTTACTTGAAAAAATATCAAAATAATGATTAATTATGCGAGTATCAAAACTTCTTCCTGGAAATTAGCTATAAAATAATTGAAATGATTTCTCTTGTACTTGTTAGAATTGAAATAAGTAATAACGGAACTATTTCTATAGTTGAGTAAGCGGTTATAAATAGCTATTGGGAAGGTTTCAGCACGTTCATTGTATCCATGGATCAATCTTTTAAAGGTAGTTTTCCTTAGGGAAAGGGAAGCGAACGTTGGTATGTTTCCCCAATATTGTTTCAGCTTAAAGTTGAATATATATATTTTTTTGCATTTTTTCATGCAATTCGCGTGTAGGTCTCTTCACTAAACTCATCAATTTTTTCACGAGATACGTGTTTGTTTCAAATGTGTATTACACCGCAATTTTACTGTACTTTTAATAGAGCTTCTCTTCATACACCAAGGTTCCGTCGGATTTTTGAGCAAAGTGGAGTGAGCGTCCCTAAGTTAGACTGCGATACACGCTGGAATTCCGCATATATTATGTTGGAATATTTTGCAATGAACGAACAGTTCCTCAAAGACTTGATCGAAGAAAATAACAATATTAAATTAACTGAAGAAGACTGACAATTTATAAAAGAATTCGTCCGATCATTTCATCCAGTATATAGCGCAACAGTTCGTCTACAAAATGAAACAATCATTATGGGAGACTTCTTCTTCATTTGGCTAGAATGTGTGCTGCAACTGGAGGAAACAAATAGTGATATGGCTTTAACTCTGGTCGCAGCTATGCATACACGTAAAGCAGTTATGTTTGAAGGAAAATCCTTTCTTGCAGCTCTACACCTTGACCCTCGCATAAATTATGCAGAATCAGAATTTCTCACGGAAGATGAAAAAAGTGTTGGTCTAGCTCACTTAAAAATGATTTGGGAAAGAATCAAGGGTAGTGATAATGAATTGATTACATCAGCTGACGTTCCATCATCTTCAAATACTCCAGTTTCGCGTATCGAAGCAATGTTGAGAAAAAAAGATTCAGCAATAGATCAGTCAAAACAAACAGTGGATACTAAACTGAGAGAAATGCCACTACGACGTCGAATGCCATCATCAGATTCAGTCATCGAATATTACTGGAACCAAAGAAGGACCGAGCCTATCCTTTACTCCCTGGCACAAGTCGCTCTTGCTGTACCGTGTACTCAAGTTTCTGCTGAACGTGCGTTTAGCGCATTAGGTTTGATACTGACTGATAAACGTTTGCGCCTTAGTGATAAAAATTTGTCTAATATTTTATTTGTCAAGTTGAACAGCGATCTTTTCGAAAAAATGGAAGGTAGTATTCCATCTAACTGATATCTTTTTTTATATTATTATATTTTTTATTTATTTTATACTTTGTTTACGATGAGTTTTGCGTTTGAAATCTGAAATAAAAGATCATTCAAAAAAAAATAAGTACCACAACTTTTATCTATAGCTCGCAAATGATGAAAGATAGTTTCCTGTTGTCTTTACATTCTACGACTTTACAACTGTCTTCTTAAAAAAGAATTTAATGGATAACCGGGAGTAATTGACATTTTGTAAGTATTTGATTTTTCTAAGAGTGTTTTGTTTTGTTTCATGGCTTAAAAATATCTCCTAATCCAACATGCTTTGCATTGAAAAAGCGTACGCATAAATGTAATAAAATAAAAGAAAATAAATTAAAAAACCTTTTTTTATGCTGTATAATTAGAATAAATTATATTCCTAATTTTTTTTCAGCGACGTAATATTCGGCCAGTGGTGATTTGATATAAAAAATTACTGGAATGTAAAATACGACTCCAGCACCATCATCAATCTAAATCCTTAATGATCACAAAGTACCAAGCGCGTTCATTCATTTGAACGCACCAAACTGCGATGTACAAAACTTCCCAAAAGACAGCAGTAACACGGCGACTATCGCCACCGAAATACATGCTGGCGTGTTTACCGAAACTAAAGACACTCGGTCGCGGTGCCTGCCGAAGTCAGAAGCACCTCGGCTGCGGTGCCTGCCGAAGTTAAAAACACTCGGGTCGGTGCTTTGCCGAAACATTAAGCGCGGTAGGTGGATATTATGCGTTGGCATCGACACCGGTGCCTTTGTCGCTACGACTGGTGTTTCTTCTCGAGCACTGGTATGGCGTGCTGTAATGAATGCTCTCGGTGGCGTGTTTATTGGTAGAAGTGCGTACCGTGCAGTACCGTTCGGTGCTTTTGCCATGCCTGCCTTCACGGTCATTTCAAATGACGCGAGACGGCGCTGTTTTTCTCCGTACGCCATTGACAGTTTCATAAAATTTCCACATATCCAAATATTTTGCTATATTTATAAAAATCATGCACACTTCAAAAGTTTATATAAAATTGACGCACATTTTCCGAATGATTAAATGCCAACATGGTGTGTTTATGTTCAGTGCAATAAATATTATTAACATTCAAAAACTCTTCCTGCTATTTCCTTCGAAATTTCGAAAATGGGTCCCTATATTGAAAGGTACGTCATAGTCTGGACAAAAGAGGAAGAAAGAAGTAGAAATACAGAAAAAACTCGTTTCACAAATGAATTTAACGACTACCTATATTTTTCCATACAACAATCGGTAGAAAAAAATGACACAATTTCTGGAAGAACAACAATTTTTCTCTTCTAAATTGATTCAATAAATTTATTTTTATTTATTTATTTTGTTTAATTAAAATAAATAAATAAAAATAAATTAATTGAATCAATTTGGAAATAAAAAATTGTTGTTCTTCCAGAAACAAATCTCATTTTGCGAAAATCATTTAACTCGAAGCAGTTATATGCACAATTTCATTAACCAATCCATTAAATTTCAAAACTTCCATTGTAATAAATATTGTTCCGAAAAGTTTTTTTTATTTTGAATCACGCAGGTGCATTGCCGACACTTATTCACAATCCACATATTTTTTTTTTCATTTGAATATCTGTCTCCATAAGGCACCACCACCCGTGTTTTAAAAATGGAGCTTGACCATCTGAAGGTTAAGCCAAAATAAAAACACTAGTAATTTCATTGAATTAGTTACGATCAAATTAAGTTCTATATACTTTTTATGGCAACGAGAGTATTTAGAAAATACAAAGTTTAATGACAGTCTCATTTTTATAATTCTAACTTCCATTTGGGAAATTGGCATAATTACCCTTTAAACCTCTTAAACCAAAATTCCCAATCAGCACACAAATCTCTTCCACTAGCTCGGTTTCGCATGCTGCCCCCCAGAGAAACGATTTACCGACAGCACGTGCGAATGGCATTAGGATAGAACAGCGCTCTTAGCGACGAGTCCGAAATCTACAGCGATTACCGCGAGCATACAACCTACCTTCTCCGGCTGAGAGCGTGCAACCGAAGAGTGGCAGTTCGCCAGAGAAGCAGCATTGGTCACCGCAAGGGGCCGTAGAAGTAGGAGATTTGAAGCTATATAAAACCAAATTTGCCATCTGTCGGCGGTACAGTATCCGTTTACATAAGTTCCAGCGTGGTGGTGTCTCCCCGGATCGTGTCGGTTAAGAATATTTAAGCGTATTACGTGAATCATTGAATTAGAACAGCTGCGAAACATGGTGTCCCGAAGCTGTACTATGGTGCTACTGGTTGCTCTGGCAATGTTTGGATCCAGTGTCTTCGCCAGACCCGGATATGCTGTGGATTATTATGTGAGCGTTTTTAGCAATGATTGTGATGGTTATTTAAATTTGATGTAATATGGACTGTGTATACTAGAGGGACAATGGAAGGATTGGCTCTGCGTGCCGGTAGGAGTGCCTTCTTACAACAAGCGATCACATCTAGTTGCTTTTGTTTATTAGAATATGTGATTTGATTATAATCGAAGGAAACCAGTGATTGATAACGTATGAGTTGTTATAAAAAATTATTCAAATTGTGAGTTTAGAAATCGTAGCACGTTATATTGTGTATCAAATTGATAGCAAAGATTTCTCGTGTTCCTGGAATAATAACCATGGATAAATGGAAGATAAAAAATTTAAAATTATCACAGTACAGATTTAGTGTTGTTCTCAGTTGTCAAATATTATAATTAGAGCAACTTCATCTAATTTCCTCAATGCATCAAGATATAGATTTACCCTTTCATGTTGAACATTTTTCAAAAACATACTTTTTGAGCTTCACTAAATTGACTGAGATCCGTAAATGATTTTCAGCTAGTTTTTGCAATTAGATATGCATTATACAGTTGCTGAGAAACCTCAAATTGTTCACACAGAATAAATCTGGGCTGAAGGAAGGCTGAGTAAAAAATCGACTTTGTTCATCTTTTTAGGATCCTGTGATTTTATTTTATTTTATTTTACAATGTTATATCTAAGCTGTTCTCATATTATGGTAATTAGTTTTTTTAGATAAAATAATTAACTAAGGTGGAATCCCAGTGGAAATAGACTTCCTGTTAAGGGATCCACATTATAAATTAAATTAAAGTTAAGTTAAATACTGCTGACGGATGCTTACATTAAATTACAAAACAATAACATTAATTAAATATTTTGTTGCCAGTTTTTGGCATCTAGTGGAGGAATATGCTGACCAATGATACACAATTAGATAAAAACGTGCAAACTTTGGATAAATATTGGCATGTAGGCCATAATGTCAAAAACACTTAATCTCGAAATGTATATGACAAAGTTAACATCTTCAGAAGATATATTTATAATAATATGACCTACCACTCTCTCGAAGATGCCATATTTGTATCTAGCATAATTTACAAGTTGATAACAACAACGCCCTAGCGACAGAATAACGAACTAGTTTGATGCAATTAAATAAAGTGCTAAATGATACACAGTAACTTTTCTGAATACACCGTTACTCTAAAACGAAGGATAATAATTGATACCATAATTCTTCATTTTCCGACCGCTGTATGCCATTTTTCTCATGTTTCTCAGTTAATTTTAAATGCAGAGACATCCTCAAACACTTTCACTGGAATTCTCAAAAAATGTGCTCAACAATGTACATTGGTTTATGAAAGATATTTTAACGATATCCCCAGGAGGGATTTAGAATTTTTATTTAACCTTCCGGCAGTGGCGCTAGTGCACTGAGTGCACGCTGCTCTGAAAATCTAGCGAAATCGTCTTAGGTTACCAGCGGCTGCTCGCTCAATGGGGCATAAGCGCGACTTACGGAGGGTTAAACAGTGTGCGGATGTATCAACACTAACGAAGAGATATTGAGTAAACAGAACGACAACACCCCCGAAGAGATATAAACATTCAAATACGGCTTAAACTATAGCTCTGTATCACACTGGATTAGGAACAATAGCATATCCTTGAGTTTCAGCTGTCTGTACCTAGGATCATCTACGTAAGGAGAATAAATAAACCGGATACGCAATTGCATTACTGCAGGGCAGTTACATATTAAATGATATGATGTTCCGTCATTGGATTCACAAAGATCACACGAATAATACAAAACACACTGAATAGTAGCCATGTGATAATTGAGTTTGCAATGTTCAGTCAGTACACTGATAAGAATAATGCAGATGCGCTTGGAAGAAATGCAACGAAATCTTTGACATTTTCGGGCTCACATCCGACAGAAAAGTTTTTGTTTGAACGCAAGTTTGCAAGCTACGCCAATGGTTGGCATGTTCGGATACAGCCCAATAGCAAATCTTGTGCTTCATCCAACTTATCGAAAGTGGTAGAACTGGTTCTGGACCAACGAAGTCAGTCGCAGCGTCCGCTCTAGCCAATTCGACCGTCCATTCATTTCCAGTAATACCGGAATAACCGGGTATCCATAGAAGGTGAATATCATTTGAAATGCTAAGATCTTTGACTTGACTTCAACATGTGATAACTAACTTTGAACTCGAATATGTCGAACTAAGTGTTTTCAGGGCAGCATGACTGTCAGAGCAAATATAGATTCTTTCACAGCAAATTCCCTGTTGATGTGCCGATGGTACGCCACATCGAATCGTGACAATTTCTGCTTGGAATACGGTACAGTATCTGCCAAGCGAATGAGACAGGGTTAATCTCATTTCACGACAATAGACTCCAGTACTGGCTCGTCGGCCCTCCAACAAAAAACCAGCAGCATAACAAACTAGGTATTGTTCAAGTTGTCGCTCCATCCAGCCAGACAGCCATTCCTCCAGAGGAGGAATTCTCACATTGAAGGTTTAAAAGTAAAACTACGTGTGAGTGTAAGGTCACTGGGAGCAAATGTAAACTCATCCCAAGTAACAATTTGGGACCACAGTCTTGTGTAGCAAGTTGCACGATCTATTGGGTAACTGTTCCAGAGTTCAGTATCCTTAAGACGGTATAAACAAGAAAGTACTCCTTGTTTTAGAAACGCATAAAGTGGTTTTATGTTCAAGAGTGCCTCTGGAGCAGCAGTAGGTGTTCTCGAGGACAAGCCAGTCATCGCCATCAAGACTATCGTCTGAAGATGGTTTAATCCTGTTTTCAATAGCCGAAGGCCATGCCAGCTTCCTTGATTCTGAAATCGACGTAAGCTGTCCAATTATGTTTTGAGTCAAGAATTATCTCTACGTGCTTAACTTGATCTGCGATAATAATGTCAGACTCAAAAAACTGCAAAGGACGAGCTCTGGTTGTAATCCTTCTTTGCGTTTTGTTGGGATTAGCTGATAGTCCAACATGGAGACACCATTGCTCAACAACACATAAGGCTTGTTGCATCACATCAAAAAGCGTGTTAATGCAAATACCGGTGAGCATGATATGATAATCTTCAGCGAAATCATGCGTCGGAAACCCAAGGCCATTAAGTTTGCTCAACAAGCCATCGGCAACAAGGTTCCATAGAAGTGACGACAACACATCACCTTGAGGACATCCGAAGACACTCAGTTTCTTTATCTCTACTTGTCTAAACGATGCGCACAGATGTCGGTTGTTAAGCATTGCGTGTATCCAGTTCGTGATATATGAAGGTACTCCATGACCTGACGCTGCTTCCAACAAGGATTCAAAACACACGCTGTCAAAAGCACCTTCAATATCGGGAAAACTCTTAAACTTGTTTGCTTTTGTGAAAAAGCTTTTTCAATGTTGTAGACAACATTGTGTAACAGGGTCCTCCGATGATATGCATGTTACATTGAATGCAGCGGGTGCTCGCCCAAGCTAACATCCCGAATATAGTGGTCGATTAAACGTTCCACTGATTTGAGAAGCAATAAGGTCAGATTGATCGATCTTAAACTCTTTGCCTCCTCATAAGTGACGCGGCCACCTGGGGGAATGAACTTGACAGTTATTTCCCGCCACGCTAATGGAATGTATCCTGTTGCAAGACTACAAGTAAGAATCTTTTTCAAAATATGCTTAAAGTGTTCATATCCTTTTTATAGTTGAACAGGAATGATTCCATCCTTTCCCAAAGACTTATACGGAGCATTTGATCGATTCGGTTGTCACAATTCTACGAGCAAATAGCCAAGAATCAAAGCTACCTGAAAAGAACTCAGGGGTAGTCGTCAGTGATGGCTCCGTACATCATGAAAGTCTTTCGATTTCGAAAGTAACTTATTTAATCCACTAGTCTCGTTGGGATTTGAGACATTTGTGCAAAGGCTTTTCCAACCACTTCGCTCATAGGATCGAAGAGCGTTTCTGTATGATTTGCCAGCCAACTTAAATGCCTCCGACCCGTCCCTGCGCCTGCGATTCCAAGCTCTTCTACATAACTTTTTGAGTCGAACAAGTTCGCTATTCCACCAAGGTGTTCCTCTATAATCACGCATAACTCGAAGCGGACAAGCCTCTTGGTAAGCTGTTACTACGAGTGAGCTTGTTTTATCCACGATCTCATCCAAGTCACTTGGAGATTCAATCGTCGGAAGATACCCCTGAAACATAGTCGCCAAACCCTCTTTGTAGAGATCCCAGTTCGTAGATTTGGGATTACGATATGTGGCGATATCTAGCGAGACGTTTAAAT
Source organism: Topomyia yanbarensis (assembly GCF_030247195.1). Taxonomy (NCBI): domain Eukaryota; kingdom Metazoa; phylum Arthropoda; class Insecta; order Diptera; family Culicidae; genus Topomyia; species Topomyia yanbarensis. The sequence goes on along the minus strand of NC_080672.1, from coordinate 320,530,975 downwards.
GATCAAAGACGATGTACTTATGATCAGATAACGAGGGTTCGAGTTCGTTTGGTATGAGCCAGTTTGCCAACTCATGCGTAATACCGTCTGAACAGAGTGCTACATCTAACACCTCTTCTCTGCCAGCTTGTGCAAATGTTGGGCGGTTTCCTGCATTAAGTATGTATAGATTTGTACTACTTAAATATTCCATGAATTCGGTGCCACTCAAATAGCGATATCTGAGCTGCCCCAAATTATGTGGTGGGCATTTTCATCACTGCCGAGTATGAGAGAAAACCTGTTTCTGTCACAGTATGATACAACCCTTTTCAAATCATAAGAAGGTGATTCATTATGCGGCAAATATGCCGAGCAATAGACGTATTTCTTGTTTATGTCGGCAACAGTCATATTTATTGTGAAAGCACATATATCGCGAGGTGAGGTCGGATATAAGACATGCGTCAATAGCACTATTCGCAAGTATACATGCACGAGGCATTTCACGTGGAGTTGTCATGCCATTTTTGTTGAAAGCTACGCAGACGGGGTTGAGTAGCTTTCCAACATAGAACTTTCCTTTATGGAAACACGGTTCTTAAACCAAAGCTATGAAAGCTTTTCCTTCCTGCACAAGGCGGGATAGATTCATAGTTGCTGTACGTTTATGCTGAATATTAATTTGTGCTACTCTAACCATACTCGATTACAGCACTACATATTTCATTATCAGCACTTGTACAGCAACTGGAAGATACCAAACACGTTGGTTTATAATCGCCTATAGCGAACCCCGAAATGAGTATTAGGGACATGACCATCATTTAAATCCCACAATTTGCGAAGAAGCAAACGTCCACTGTGTTAGAGATTCGCTTAACACAGTAAGGGTACGACCCACGACACTCCGTGCGAGGCTAATATATTTTAGTCCTGCCAGCCATTCAGCCCTCCGTACGGAGAACCACCTTGACTTGAGGACTCCTGTTTTCAGTCGCCTCATACAACATGAGAACAGGAACCCAGTGGATCAACTCTTGGTTGAATAAAAGAGAAAGATAATAGACTGTTATTAACCTCCTAGTGAACCACAGCCGGTCGAATAACCCTAAACATCTTCCTAATACAAATAATGCATTACATCGTTTCGTGCATATTCCTTCTTTGCACTGTGAACCAAATATAGATTCGACATAATACCAACACAAGTTAATCCATGAGAAAACAAATTAAATGAGAATACACTTAGCTTACTTTGCTTTTGCCCAACAAGATGCATTTCACACAAATGTGTCACATTGGTCTTTGTACGAACTTCCAACATCCCACACAGTGACGCTGTGTTGCTGGCAAACAGCCCAACCTCATACATGTTATGCACTGGCACCCATTTAATCTGTTCAGGAGTATGTGTGAGAACTACGCGGTGAATTTTTCTAATGCAACTGGTCTATGCAGCAACAAACAAATGGTTTGTGCTTCGGTGTTTGAATTGATTTTCGAGAGTCATTCAACAGGACATTGCACAGTGTTTTAAAACGTCGTTTTCGTGCTCAAAATTAATAGCGTCTAAACCGTTAACTTTAGAAGTATAGTTTGTTCGGAGAAGTTGTTGTTCTTATGATTGCGCATCCACAGGAGTACACCATTCAGTGATTAATTCACCTATAAGTGATATACGAAATTTATTTTCCGAACTAATTAAGATAGAGACTTTGTGTCTTCAGCAAAGTTGTAGAAAATGTTACTACAAAAGAAATTGCTGAAAGCACCATATATCTAGCTTTAATAGTTTACAAGTTATGGAACATATTATATGGAAGACCCCTTAAAATTAGTTTTTTCATGATAACTTTTTTAGACATTCTCCTATCTTCTTGGAATCTTCCACAAAGCTATTTGCGGTATTAAAGAACATATTTTTGCCGAACATAGTTACTTCCTATCTGTTGAATTTAAAAAGATTTTCCAAATTTTACGATATTTTTGGGGTAACTTCCACCTTAAATAACTCGTTAAGGAGCAAAAAGGAGCAAACAACATCATAACATACTGAAAGTACTAGCTTTTTACTTACATATAGTGGACCGATTATTAGTCGACACGATTCTCCCCGAGTGTTATGTTCAATACAATATGCCATCGCAGTGGTATAAAATGAAAAATTCAAGCACACTGCGACAAACAGCTTCATGTTTTTTGATAAATTGCATAAAACTAATTTTAAGGGGTCTATCATATAATATGTTCCATGACTTGTAAACTATTAAAGCTAGATATATGGTGCCTTCAGCAATTTCTTTTGTAGTAACATTTGTTACAACTTTGCTGAAGACACAATGTCTCTATCGTGCCTTATACGATGGAAGAGGAAATGTCGTCCAGTTTAGTTTACGAAGCACGCACAAAAGAAATTGTTTTTGGACTGATTCGATGCGTTCTTCGTACAGGACAGTGTGTGGGTTCCATACTACGCTGCAATATTCCAAAATTGGTCTGACATATGTACCGTAAAACGGGGGAACATTGATCAATTTTTCTACATTTTTTCGAATAATTTTCTTCAAATCAGGTAAATATAACTGTTTGCATTTTTAAAACAAGACTGAAAACGTCCAAATTGTTAGGTAATTTATTTCGTTTTACTATAAAAATAAAATAAAATTGTTGTAACTTTTGATCCGTTGTTTTGGGTAACTTTGATCGGCAAAATATGTGTATCGAAATAAGAAATAACGCTCCAAATGTTGTGTAAATTGCATATCTTCAGGCGATTTTATTGCCCGATATTGTGGCGTGTCATAAGAAAACAAAATTGCCTGGAAGGATACGGCCGACATTGATCGAACTTTTTCGGGAAAATAGTCGAAATAAAATAGTTAGCAATAAAAATCTCGGATTTTTAAAATAAATTATTGGACAAAAATATTTACGGTTTCTAAAAAAGTAATCAGTTCAGTTGAAGTTGGTTGATTTCATTAATATACAAGGAATTGTTTGAACAAATTGAAACTATGCATGAAAGTTGTAACATTTTCAATTTGAATTTGGTTTACATAAAAGGTACATTAAATAGAAAAATAATCGTTGCCGGTAAATGCTTAACATGTTCAGAATATGGTTTGTATTTTGTTTCGATGATTTTGTTAGAGGGAATCATCTTATCGTACGTTAATGAAAAAAGTTTTATTTGATCAAACTTACCCCGGTGATCAAAGATAACCCGTTATACAGTATTGTAAAATGACTTTATTGTGTAAGGGTCCAATTATGACTGAAGCGTTTAATAAAACCCAGCAGCATTCTATTTGCTTTATTTATTATTGTATTGTATTGTTCCACAAATATGAACTTGAAGTCTAAGATTACGCCTAGATCTCGTACACCATGGCGATATTTGAAGTTTTTCTTCTGAACGTTATTGAGTTACTTTTCTTTACGTTAAGTTGGAGTAAACTTCTGCTACAGGATGTGTGGAATAGATTGATTTCGTTTTGAAATAATTCAGCGTCTTTGGTATTTCTTATTACCATAAAAAGTTTCATGATGTCTGCATATATAAATACTTTTAAATCCTTAAGTATAAAGGTGATATCATTTACATACAAAATAAAAAGAAGAGGGCCTAAGTGGGAACCCGGGGGTACGCAAGAGGTGACACCAATTGGTGCAGAGAGCATATTCAGAAAGCGAACGTTTCGTTAAATATGATTAGCGCATTTCAAGAGTTTATTTTCCATGCCATATTTTTGCGGTTTGAAAAGTAATAAAGGTATGTCAGTACAATCGAATGCTTCACTAAAGTCTGTGTAGGGTGTTTCCACATAGCTGCCATTGTACATTGCATTTACAGCAAATGTTTCAAATTCCAAAAGGTTTGATGTTGTCGAACGGCTCTTTGTAAAAGCCATGCTACTTGCTTGTTATTTGATTTTTAATTTGCTGAAATATTTTTCATTTACGATTTTTTCGAATAATTTTGGAATGAATGAGATAATGGCAATCCTACGATGGTTGTGGATGTCCGATTTAGTGCCTGATTTGGAAATAGGCATTAAAAAAGATGATTCCATATTTCTGGGAATGTTCCATTTTTCAGTGACATGTTGAAAATACGCAATAATGGTAGAGTGAATTCTTCTGCTAAAATTTTTAAAAATACTGGTGCTATTCCATCTTGTCCTGGTTCTCTTGATGCGTACAAGTTTTTTTAATGCAATGTTGTCAAGCCCGTAACCAGGATGTTGTTTCGGGAGGGGCTTAAAACTGTCTGCATGGAGATGTTAACTGGAAACTGAATTTAATTATTAAAAGTTATTAGTGAAAACAGTTCCAAAACTAAGGTAGTAGACAATATGTTATCTGATACAAGAAAGGCTATAGTGTAGCGACGAATTATTGCTTTGAATTTTTATTATTAATTTACAAGTTACAATTTTCACCGTTGGAATATGCAAACGTCGTCTGGTGGGTGCCCCTATCATGCAACTTTGAGCCAAAGAATTAAAGCTGTTCAGCGCAGATTCATACGATATGCGTTACGTCAATTGCCTTCGAACGATCCGCTAAACCTGCCAACATACGAAGGCCGTTGTCGATTATTACATACATACATTAGAATATCGTACACACGCGTCGCAGGCTACCTTCTTGTTGTGTAGTTTCTTCTGATAATATGATGTTCCCGATCTCCTATCACAAATTAACCTATACGCACCAACACGTGTGCTCCGTCCTCGAACACTGCTGCAGCGCAGCGCTAACTAAGCTGCCAACAGACTGATATTAGAAATAACCCGTCGCTTCAACGATTATATCGACATCTTCGACTTCGTCATTCAGTTTCGTAACCGTTTGTTGCCATTTTAGGTCATTTCTTTTTAGTTTAGTTCATTAAGACTCAGTGTCAGTTGGACTTTAATTATTTAAATACAAATACAAGAGAATGTCGAAATTCGCTACAAGTCTTCTGATCGGACAGGCGATTTGTAGAAATGGCTTATTTATATTATTTTCAATAATGTAATACATTAAAGACTATTTTCGGCAATATTATCAGACAAATGCGAACAACTAATAATTTATCTATTTATATCATTAGACAGGCTGATTTTTCTAGGCAATTAGACCCTTGAAACTACGGCAAAAGGCACACCAGTAATTTTGCTTGTTAACATGTGAAGTATGTGCAAAAAACTACTCATTTCTCTACAAAGCATATATTAGAACATTCGCTCTATTGACTTACGATCTTGTAAAACCATTGGGACTCGATAAGATTACCTTGATTAAGCAAATATTATGTTTGAGCACACAAAGCTTATAGGATTTATTTCAGAATTCATGATTTTTTGAACAATACAAAAATACAGTCCTTTAGACCGGAATTTTATATTTTAAAAGACTGTTCATTAATCGGAAGGAAACCCCTCAGTACTGATTACTGTTATCTTCTAATTCACGTAAGTTTTGTTAAATGTAACATTGATGACACCACTAAACTAACTAGAAACTATAAATATGCGGATTTCTTTAATTTTAGCATCAGACTTGCTTCCGAAAAATCAAAAAGAACACATCACACTGGCTTCTCCTGTGCATAAGAGACTTTCTTTTAGATTTCTCTATTTTTACATTACTGCAATTTAACCTATTCCTGTGAATCTTTTGCAAAAGTTTTGACAGCCTCAGTATGCATGCCTTACTGTCTAGTTCCCTCTGGCAGTTGGATTTGCTATGATGCTTGCAGTTACACTTTCTAAGTAAATTCAAATATGTTAACACAATCTGCTCAGTAATTAGCTCGTTTTTAATCAGTTTTTTTACAATCATTGAGATTGGAAAAGACGCATGAATTCTTGAAAAAAGCTATAATGCTTTTTGATTACAGGTTTGTTTTACCAAAATTTAGGAAACAATTTCAATTTTTTTTTTTTGATTATAGAGGTTTAACCTGTTTAACCTTAAGATCTTTCGCCTTTTTGCCATTTTTTTTCAAACTAAATTGAGCAGATTAGAGCGCAATTCCAACAGCACTCGTTCGTAGTGCATAGAAAAGATGGACGAAATGCTTTTGAGGCGACTTAGATTAGCTGATTCACTTTTTCTCCTCCGTGATTTCTGAACATCTCCCTCATTTTATTTCATATTTTTCAAGCTAAATCCAATAAGTCGAAGGTACTTTTTTAGATGTTTTTAAAATCTGGTGGGGGTACGATAGGTCACTCTATATTCGAGGTTAAATTAAACAATGTACACGCCTAGAAAATCACCGGTTCAACTTTTATTTGAAGGGAGTTAGTACTGCAGGTTATTTAAAAATTAAATTGACGTCATTCAGGTAAGAAAATGAGATGTTGCAAATGATGCGAAAAATCATGAAACTGCGAAAAGAAATGTTGAAAAAACATGTTTTTTCAGCAGCTGCGACTGGCTTTGTACTTGTGAATGACTTCTTCGGTGTCCTCGTCGTCGACAGAGTGTGTAATTGAAGTTGTTAATTCCGGCTCACTTGGTTGTTTAGCTGTGAGACGATCAGTAGTGACCTATAATGCCCCCAAACGGCTGACCTATCGTGCCTCCAAGCGTATGTTTCATGTTGATGTCCATATTTTTTCAAAAACTAAATATTAAAAAACTGACACAATATTCGCGTTCAGCATTAATTTTTACGTAAGAAAAATCCCACTTGACATTTTTTTTTACATTGATTAAATGCGTTGCCAATGCGTTTTCGCAGAACATCACGCAAAAACATAAACGACGCCGTAACCAATACAGCTGATCTATCGTAACGACCGATATGAATGTTGTCAAAGATGTTCTCTACCGTGTATCTAATTCACACAAAATGAGCAACCTCTGCAATGATGTAACTTTATCTTTGCTATATTATTTGCAGAGCCCTATATTATATTATTAGCCCTATACCTATTGTACCCCCATACCTATTTGACCGCATTCTAATCTACCAAAGATATGAAATCGAATTTATTGGACTTATAGATTCAACCAGTCACAACATTTTAGGCGCAGTGTTTTAATACGGAACGAATTCCTCGCATGAAAATAAAATTAAATGTCAATAAAAATGATATTGCGTTAAAATGACGCAAAAATAAAGCTTGACGTCTACTAGTTTAAATGGTTGTCCAGCAGATCTCATTCAAGCTCTTAGGCATTGCACGTGAAGGCGTGCTGTGTTTGCTGCCTTTATGTCCGCGAATAGATGAATGAATTTCCTCAGTAATTTTCTGGCTGTAGGTTTTGAGATACTTGATGCAGCTTTTGCCGTTGTCAATGTTATCTGAACAAGTGCCACAAATTTAATATTCTGGGTGTTCAGCGGTTTCTAATCAAGGTAAACCATAATGTGCCGTTTTTTACAGAACTAGATCGTAATAGTTTGTCCCTGATATGTGCAAAGAATACTATGTGTGATTGTACTATAGCATTATGTTTTGTACTGCATTTCTCCCAAATAAGACATGTATCTGCAAGTAAGCGGTATCCGATTTTGTAAACGAACATTGATTTTCTCACCGTCCATATATATCAAGCTCCTTATCAAAGCATTGTCACACACAACTAAGTGTTTTAAATTATTCAAAATGAATGGTTTATCCTGGGCCAATTTGTTGAACGCGATGAGCGCTGATTGCCTGAGATGGTAGAATTCGATAAAGGTAACTATCGTAAGTCAAACCTCCATTTTTATCTTCAGAAAATTTGCCTCATCACGAATACTCAGTCTTACGCGAGTTATCAATAATCACAGTATTTGGCCGAAGTACCACTTCTTGCTTCTCCGACTTACTCATCTCGACAGATTACCAGGGCAAGCAGTATAGTAGCAGTTTTCCTTGTTCTTCAGACAAGGCACACAATATAAAAATAACTATTTTTGTCGTTCGCTTTGCACTGGCTCGGGCAGAACCATAAACCACACTGAGTTTCGTGACCGTTGTTTTTGATTGTTGAAAACAACAATCTTCTTTAACTATTTCTTATTTGTTCACACCAAACAAGTTATAAAATTGTTAAGTCGTTGATAATCATGTTTTTGAAATTTATTTTCAAAACATTTCGGGAGGGGCTTTAGCCCTCTAGCCCCGCCCCCCCCCCTCACTGACCAATAACGCTTTATATGCATTATACCAGTTGTAATGTATATTTCGCATTAGAATCATACTTATTTGCATGTAAATCATACAGCTCGTGTTGTGGGTGTAGTAATAAAACGAAGGCAGTTCATTTTTAAACATAGCATTGTTTATGAATTACCTAATAGAAATAAATGATCGAGGACGCGGACGCAAATAACTGCTCACCGCAACACGATTCCTGATTCGTACGCAGCTACTTGAATGTAATTTGAAGTTTAAAACTCTATATTTGAAAAAAAATGTGGAAGAACAAGAAAATGTTTTGCAATTTTGACAATCGCGACTTTTTTTATTGTAATAGAAAATCCCGAAACTAGCTGGTAAAATAGAAATTTTAACAACAACAATGTTTTAGACGTCTACAGAGGTCTGATACTAGGTTGTAAATCTGAACTTTGGAAAGCGATTTGCTTGTCGTAATTTTAAATGATTGTTACATGATGAATTTTTATTGTTCGACTGCCAATACGAACAATTCCATGTAAAAATTACGAGCTGGAAATTAACAAACTTAAATGAGCTGTATATAAACCTTAACGGGTTGGTGTGGCCAAAATATCTGGTGCAACTAAAATTACCAAGTGACACTGCAAACTGGTTCATCTAGATCGTAAAAATCTTATCCAATAACTATAACCATATATAACTTCGAAGCCAATCCGCAAACGTACCTAATTTGCATCGAGGCGACGCATTGATGCATTTATGGTACGATCATAACTCATTCACTATCATGATCCGACGTGCAAGCTAACATTTTCGCTAATCTTTTCTATCATTTTTCCTTCTCTCCTTGCGTAGGATCACCCCAAATATGCCTTCAACTATGGAGTGGCGGACCACACGACGGGAGATGTCAAGTCACAGCACGAAACACGTGACGGAGATGTGGTGAAAGGTATGGTGATTTAGGAGTAACAAACGCTTTGTTGTTCTCTCGTGACATTTCGAATTTAGCAACGATCGGAGGGCTTATTTGTTCTACCAATGTTCCTACAAAACTGTTCCAGTTCCATTATTCACACGTTCGCCTCTTTATGCATCTACAACCATAGAACATTGGCCAAACTGCAGTTTCTCACGATTGCATGTAGTTGCAAATTAAGTTTTGTTTATGCTACGACGTGGCAGATTGCATGTTTTTCTAGCTTGTCTGGTAAGAGGTATCGGTATCCAGGCGAATGGAAGGTTCCTCGTGTATCTCTCGCACGAATCTTTTGTAAATGGACTGCAGCCATGTGCGAGTGAAATGATAGTTTGTGGCGTATCGTATTTCACACTTGGGTGGCCGAAGCGCGTGCGTCAATTTGCAGGGCGCATACGCAGAGCCACTATTAGTCAAAACGTACATAATGACCATTCTCTATGCTCAATTTGCATATTTGTCTGATGTTGCACTACCTAATTTGTGCTGCGATAATCTTGAGCTACCGCATTCAAGGCACGATTGGGGCGCTGTGTGCGTACTGCAGGCATCTGTGCTGTCATACTGGATGATGTAGCACCAGAACTAGAATACACCATTGCGTTGGTTGGATACACGCAATTTTTACTGCCAATATAAAGTTGAACATAATATACTTCCAAAGGGAAAGATAATTGGATTAAACCAATTTTAGTATAAGAATGCAGGTTGTTGTATATCGCATGCATCTCATCAGTAACAAGCACCTATTTGGCACCAGTTACACACTAAATCCAAACAGTCAAAGATGCTTCTGTTTATCTCTGAATCTCGACAATTAAACGAAATTGTATAAACGGAATGTCGATTTTAACAGCGTGAAATATCGCCTCAACCACAATTATTTTAGGCACTTCTTTAAAACAGCTCAATGCGATTGACCGTTGCATTACCACAAATCATCAAGTTTGCAACATTATTTGCAAATCAACCATCCTTCGAAGCGCCACAGCGCGTGCCTCCACCGTTTAATGCAATCACGCATACAAATAGCTCCAACCACTGGTAAATCTATTACATAAACGCATCTTGGCCGAGGTAACCGGTTGCAATTTCAATTGACTGCTCAACATAAGCTCGGTAATTACTGCGTCAAAGATAATCTCAGACTTCCAACTAGGTCTCGCAGCAGCAAAAATACAACATCAACAAAAAACAAGTAAATAGAAGCTTTCACAGCGCATCTTCTTCAAACACAATGCACTCAGTTCAGCTTGACCCGATGCCCGGTTTACGATTCGCAGCCAAACTCGTGTTCATAAATCTCCCAGTCTGGCTTGACTCCATTATCGTTAAAGTCGAGAAACCAACGAATAAACTCGTAAAGACGCACAAACGAAAAAAAAATGCTCGCTGATCGTTAGGTTCGAAAGACGGCTACATCTATTAAGTATTATCGTAATTTCATTCAGGTTGATCTTGTTGCCTCAAGACAGCCCGCAGCAGCAGTTCATTCATGATCTTGCCCTCGCATTAGGTGACCTTAACCTAGGTTATGGTTCAAGAAATTGGACACCGTGCTAAATTGAATTCGCTTTGTTTGGTATATGTTTTGATTCCTTTTCCATTCCCTTCGCAGGTCAATACTCGCTGGTGGAACCGGACGGCTCCGTCCGAACCGTAGACTACACAGCTGATCCGATCAATGGATTTAATGCTGTCGTTTCGAAAACCGCTCCCCTGATCCACCACGTCCCGGTGAAACACGTCAAAGCGTACGTACCTGCGCCGGTTCCAGTGCATAAGGTCGTTTACGCTCCAGAGCCAGTCGGTGAGTTTTTAGTTGGTAGTAATGAAGTGATTATCCTATATTCTATTATTTTCAGAGTAATGCAGTATATTTTTAAGTCAATTGGACCTTTTGAAAAAAAGTCTTCATATTCCCTACAATACGATAAAAATTAAAATTGGGCTAGGCTTACTATGATCGAACTAAAAAAATTAAGTTAAAGTTAGTGTCTTCGACAAAGTTTTAGAAATGCTCGTTATAAAGAACTTTACTGAAAAACTTATACAACTTAAGGTAATCGATTTATGAAGCGTTTTCTATGACAAGCACCTTTAATTTAGTTCTTTTATTGTAACTTTTTTCAATTGTGACTTTTCGTGAGACAATGTTCAGAACAAATGTGTACGCATTAAAACCACACAATATTGTTGAAGAGTATATGTGAATATACTCAGTTTCATTTTTTACGCCAACTTCTGCTCCGTAAAGAACAATAGTTGCAAACCAAAATACACGTGCAGGCTTCCTTTTAATGGCTGGACCAATGATTTTCAACCTGGGGTCCGTAGACCCTAGGGGGCCGTAAAAAGATTTATGAGGGTTCGCGAAGATGGATATCTTTTCCGGTTGGATATTGAAATTTAAAGCTTTTTCGCTATATACAGAAATTAATATATTGTAATTAAATAAAATTAATTTTCATGAACAGTATTATATCGAATAAATGAACCAGCCACAAAAAATAAAAGTGCCTGTAATGCGGGAAAATATAATTTCGATGGAGTTAAAAAAAATCGTTGACCCACAGTTATATACTGTTGAATTGTTACTAAAAGAGAAAACGGATCATAATCTCATATACAGTTACACCACGTGAGAAACTGAGTATAGAAAACGTTTAAAACTTTAGCCCAGGCAGCAAACTTCATTACGAAGAACAATATGACTATGACAACGAATATGACAACGTTAAAAAAAGAACACATTAAAAGATTTATATCAATGTACGGATCGGATATCGCTAAGAAAATCAACCCACTACAACCAACACTAAAAACAGTTTTCAACAGATGTTGATAAGACGCAATCAATTGGCCAATAACTAACAGATGCGCTTTGTATATCGTAACAAACCTCCTGTACCGACAATAAAAAATACCAATTGGTCTAGTTACTCCAAACCAACAGCCCGCACAATAAATGCCGTTAAACACAAATTTACGACAGCGACCCATAAGCGCAAGAAACGAATAAGAACTTCGAACATCTTGAATGCTGTACCGATCAAAACATGTACGTGAACAATAACACAAGAAAAGGCAAATGGGTTGACTCCCAAGTTGTGAACAATACAGCTAATGCATTAGCGCGAAGAAAAGGGTTCTCAACACGCAGCAGCAAGCTATATCCACAAGAGCCTACTGTCCGCAGGAGCTTTGTGTGGGTGATTTCGAAGGGGTTCATGATACGAAGAAGGTGGAGAACTTTTGGTCTAGAACAAGCATAATAAATTTAGGAAGGTTTGATCCGCAGTATTTAAGAAGCTTATGAATAGGATAAACTAACATTTTACATATAAAAAAATACAATTTTTTTCGGATTTTTTTGTAAAAATTTTGGTCATAAATGGTATAATATTTATTTATAAGCATTAAATTCATTACAACATATGCATTTGAAAATATATCAGTATGGGATCCCTAATGATATTAAAATCTTCATATTTTTGTCCCCTCGTTCATAAAATCGGGAATAATAGCGTATAAGTGAAAATAAAGTTTACAAATGAATGAAATACCATTATTCACTACAGTGTACCAAAAAAATCCGAAAAAAAAACATTTTTTGCTAACTTTTATATGGAACAGTTAAAAAAAACATGAACCCCTACATTTATTATGCTTAATCTAGACATTGAAAGAAGGCATAAAATAGTAAAAACGTTCAATCACTTTCAAAGGAATGAGTATATGGTCAAGGCTCCGAAAATGGCAACCACAGGCGAAATTATTTTTTATCAAATTTTGCGTCAAACTGTTTATTTTACGTATGTATATAACCTCTAATATTAAAAAATATGAATGGTAATCCTAGAAAAAAATTTATGTCTGTCATTTATGAAAGTTTGTTGATGCTACTTGCATGACCTGAAAATGACTAAAAGACCGTAAGGACATAAAAAGGCAAACAAAATCCATATTTTTAACTTTTTGCTTGAAACCATATTTTTCTATCGTAGTCTAATTTAAATTTGATGATATTGCTTGAAAAATTTCGATGAATATGGATTATTGCTTATTTTCAGTTGTGAAGTAATGGAAACCAAATAACTTGTAACGTGACAGATCAAAAATTCAAAAAAGTTTTGTGGACCACACCAACAGCATGCACACAATGTCTAACCTGCATTTTTTTACCACTTTCAGTCTAATTTTTGAAACTGTATTGTGAAAACTTTAAAGTTTTATTAATTTTTAAGAAAACTCAGTTTATCTTATGTAACGTGACAGATTTTTTCTGCTGTAAAGCAATTCTATCAAGTTTGATTCAATTGCGTCAATATTGGTGACCATCTTTGATTTTGATGAAACCTTTTACGTTTCATGTATATGGGAGACTTAGTATTTTTCAATATTAAACAAACAATTTTTATTCAAGAGTAATATTTAAAAAGGGCGTATGAGATCTTGAATACACTACTTTCAATATATATAGTTCGAAAATCGCCTTTTGTGCAGCAAAACTATATAATAGCGAGTTTTAGAGAATTAGTTGTTCTGTGTGAATATTTTTTGGTGAAATTTTTCAAAAAAATGTTAAAAATTCAAATACATTGTTAAAAAAACAAAAAAAAAATAAAAATACAATTACAGAAAAACAATGTTTTTTTGTTAACGAAAGCCTATAAACTTATGAAACTATAATTGCACTATTAGGAAGTGATTAGTAAGAAAGTATTTTTAACTTCAAGTATTCTCTAAATTTCTTAGTATTTGCCAGTAATAAATATAATTTTCTTATACAATATTAATACTAAATATAATTTCGAAGCAAAATGCTCTTAAGAAAAAATTTCCCAAATATTTTGATTTTTTTTTCAACAAAAATATCTAGTAGTGGAAATACGCTCTTTTAAAACCTTTGCGTCCCCGTGATACTTTTCACTCATTAATTTAGGTGCTCAATTCGCTCTAGTTTTAACAATTGTCAACGGATTTCAATCAAACTACTTGCAAACGATCGGGAATTCATTCAAGTTTTTTAAGCTGTATATGTTGGTCAGGTCAGATAAACGGTTCCGGATTTATACGGAAATTCCGTGGGGTCTGTCCGAGGGTCATTTTAGTTATTTTCTTTAACTTTTCAACGTCTAGCTATAAATCTGGTATTATTATAGCACGTACATGATCAAAACTTATATACAAACCCTTTGAAGTCATTTTGGGATGGTAATGGCCACATCCGGGCATCCTGGAACCGGTTTCGGGGACCTAGTAAATCCGAAATACGCTATCTTTACCAAAAGGCATATCAAATATTACAAATTTTCATGAAAAATACACAACGATGCAAATTGCATGCTCATAGACTATTCCTGGACCCTTTCGAAAGCATCCGGGACATCCAAGAACCGATTCCAAAAGATTTCCTGGAACAAATTTCCGGAAACAGCAAGCCTTATCTATGAAAAAATTGAAAAAAAACATACCTGTCATGCGGCACATCAAATTATTTCACCGTGATGATGTATGAACAATGTAATCTTGTTTTAGGTCATCTAGACATACGGGGATACTTTAGGACCGCATCCGGATATTCTGGAATCCGGTTCTTCGGAACAAACATTTTTGGTAAATATGCGTGCCATGCGGCACATCAAATTCCATCAGTTTGATGATTTATGAACATTGCAATCACGTTGTTTGTCATCTGGCCACAAGGCTGCGACATTTTATGACCGGTTCCGGTTATTCCGTAGTCCGGTTCTTTGGACCAAACATTTTTGGTGAATATTTGGTCATGCGGCACATCAAATTACATCAGCTTGATGATCTATGAGAAATACAATCACGATTTAGCTCATCTGGGCACACGAGTATACTTTTCGACCGGTTCCGGTTATGTCAGAATCCGGTTCAGCGGATAAAACATTTTTGGTGAATATGTTGGACATGAGGTACATCAAATAACATCAGCTTGATATGCAGAACATTAATTTGGTTTTATTATTTCAAAAACACACTGATTTTTCTTGTAGTTAGTTACGAAAATTGGTAAGTTGATGACTTAAAAAAAAGTTTCTCACTAGTGCTACTGGTTGTAACAAGTGATCACATTGAATGCATGTTATGTACTGTATCGTGCTTCTTGCAAACAGGTGTATTGCAGTTGCAACAGACGACTTATGTTTTGATGTCTTTTTCCTGGCTTAAATCCCTCATCTCTTTTTTTTTGGTCTGAAGAACCGAATTCCGGAACATCCGGAACCGGTCGTAAACTGTTCCCTTGTGGCCGGATGACAAACAACGTGATCGCAATGTTCATAGATCATAAAACTGACGTAATTTGATGTGCCGCATGACAGGCATATTTACCAAAAATGTTTGTTCCGTAGAACCGGATTCCGGAATATCCGGATGCGATCCTAAAGTATCCCCGTATGTCTAGATGACCTAAAACAAGATTACATTATTCATACATCATCACGGTGATATAATTTGATGTGCCGCATGACAGGTATGTTTTTTTTTTCAATTTTTTCATAGATAAGGCTTGCTGTTTCCGGAAATCCGTTTCAGGAAATCTCTCGGAATCGATTCTTGGATGTCCCAGATGCTTTCGAAAGGGTCCAGGAATAGTCTATGAGCATGCAAATTTCATCGTTGTGTATTTTTCATGAAATTTTGTAATATTTGATATGCCTTTTGGTAAAGATAGCACATTTCGGTTTTACTAGGTCCCCCGGAACCGGTTCCAGGATGCCCGGATGTGGCCATTACCATTCCAAAATGACTTCAAAGGGTTTGTATATAAGTTTTGATTATGTACGGGATATAATAATACCAGACTTATAGCTAGACGTTGAAAAGTTAAAGAAAATAGCTAAAATGACCCTCGGACAGACCCCACGGAATTTCCGTATAAATCCGGAACTGTTTATCTGACCTGACCAACATATACAGCCTAAAAAACTTGAATGAATTCCCGATCGTTTGCAAGTGGTTTGATTGAAATCCGTTGACAATTGTTAAAACTAGAGCGAATTGAGCACCTAAATTAATGAGTGAAAAGTATCACGGGGACGCAAAGGTTAATAAATTTCTCACAAATGCCAAGCGCAAAAACCTGTTTTAATCCACCTAGCGGTGCAATTGTGCCTTTCTCATTTCTCTAAACTATGACACGGAGGCTTCTTATGTTCAACATAATTGTGGAAATGTCCATTACATTCTTAGTACACTTTGCACTTATACACAATGGCATGCCAGCCACGAACTTGATGAGCTACGTGTCGACGGTGAAACACTTGAAACAAAAAAATATCATACTCCATTAGCCTAATCAGCATTAGATCAATGTTATCTGCTTGCTAACTCATTTTGTCATGCGGGGGTGGGTAGGTGAGGAGGGCGAAAGTCCCATGAACGAACGACTCCCCAGCTTAAATTGGTATGCTTTGTGATATAGTGGTGGTTAAAAGATGATGGGGTTGAAAGGGAGGGGTATGAGGGCTGGATGGGATGGTGGTCTGAGGGGTGATTTAAGGAGATTTTTAAGGGAGGGGAGTGAACAGTAAAGGGGGGTGTAACCCCTCTCCGTAAACCATCAACTACGCCCCTGTTAAAATCCAGAAACCTTATGCGAGTCGAAAAAAAAAATTTGGCCGGGATTAGGTTGACGTTTTGAGGTAGGACTACGTCTCTGTTTTCGATATGGGGGTGCACTCTGCAAATTCTACAAAAATGGTATGTAACGAAAAGTGGTCCAATTTTAAACGTATATAATTCAGCCATCACACGATAAATTTTCAAATTTTTTGCACAAATCGCCCCGAAATACTTCTAAGAATAGATTCCAATAGATAAACCCAAAGATTTTTGATATCATAGCATTAAAAAATTAAATAATATACAACCTTGTCAAAATATCGCGCATTAACACACAGAAGGTAGCGCTTCCCAAACCCTGTACGACGGATTGGTGTACCTAGCGCGCAACGCTTCTATGAATGACGTCATCATCGACTATTTAAAGAACGGACTTGGCCAGACACGCTCAGTTCCCTGTTGAACGGCTGGCGAAGCAGATCACTGCGCTGTGTTTTTTACAGCCAGTGTAGCTGAGCTAGAAGTCCGTTACACTGGCTGTGGAGGGACGCTACTCTGTGTCGTCCAACAGGCGACCGCTCCAACTGCTTCCTAAATTCCGCTGTAATGTTGCCAGTAAATTTTTGGTTTAACTAGCACATGTATTTGCTACTTGCGCTTGAAATTAAGTAATGTAGTGGTAGTAACAAGCTTCCCATTTTGGTTTAAACGCAAGGACAGTTTTTAAAACAGGATTTGATTAATTAGTTTAGCTCATCTAAGCAATTTTATGAATTCTGTAATTTAAAAGGAATTTTACGGAACTTGGTGAATTTGGCCCCACTTGAAACTAGTATAATCAACCTGCACAAAGTGTTGCATAACGCAGGGCTGTTTTTGGAACAAAATGTGTTATCATTCAGCCCTTCGCTATGCAAAATCACGATATTATGACAGATGGGCTAAGCGCGGCCGTTCCTTTCAATCGGGAAAGGCCTCGTGGAATTTTGGTGAAATGCACTAATAGTGTCGTGGTGGTACTAGTTGTCTCTTTCGCTCTACCCATCATCATCAGCGTTGACTCATTTTGCATTGTACGCTTGGGTTCAATGTTTTGGGCGAATTTGTTGGTAGGTAGGAGAACTGGCGGTAAAATGAACACGTTAAGCAAAGTCATTATTTTCTAACTAGTAAGTGAATGAGATATTACAATCACCTTATGTTTCTTGTTAGACATGTTTTGTACATATCTGGTAAAAATACTTCGTCATAAACTCATTTTTTCAAACATGATTCTTGATTTCTAAACATGTCCAAAAATGAGACATGTTTATAGCGAGTGGGTAAATTGAACATGTGGCGGTGGTAAAATGAACAGCTTCTGGTGACTTGCATAATGTCCTGTATGTATGCAATGCGCAGCGTTGGAAAGCATTTTCCGATCAATGCTAATATCCCAACAAATCATGAGCTTCGCATACACACAGGCCATTTTGCAGGCAAAAAAAATGTCACGGAAGAATTTAATTTTTATGACGTAGGGTGGATGTACCAATAGTCGCATGCTTAAGGAAAACTTTTGATAAAAAATCGATTAATAGACCTATGGGCAATGTAATTACATTAAACGAAAGCTTTCAGTCCCTACTTCATAGGAAAAATATAAAGATGGCTTAGTAACCAATTTATGTATTCAAAACCGCTTGTACCACTATAGGAACACATGTACCAATAGTGGTGCAATCGCTAATTTCGGTTCCTATTGTTGCAAATCCCATTGCTTTCTTATGGGACTTGCAACTATAGGTACACTACATCAACTATAGGTGCAAGGGAGCTCAAAATTCCAAGAAAATAATTTTTTTCAATAGTTATTTGAGCAAATTTCAAGGATAACAGTTTTATTGTCGCATAATTTTAGTGCGATGAATCGATAAAAAAATATTTGTTGATGGTTGGTATCTTAGTTAGGCGTATAACCACTGGTACACCTCAACTATAGGAGCACCCACCCTAATATTAACCATTTTACAATCCTGCGGCATCGAAACACATCTACAAACTAGGGGTTATCCATGGGTGTTTGAACTTTTAGGATCTGTTTGAGAGCAACTAGAAAGCTTGTTCTATACATGAGATGTGATTATATTGTCTAAAATTTGATTTTTCTTCACCGGTCCGGGTGTTTTTTCCCACACACTAAGTACTAAGAAAATAAATATTTTACATTAAGTAGTATAGTCCTACGTCTACAGTTCGTGCAACTCCATAGGGCTGCCCCTTGTAGTTTTTCATAGTGATAGCATAAGCTTTCTATATGAGAAAGGCAAAAATGTGCCAAAATCCAAAAAAGTGAATCGTCGTCAATTTTTTTTTCGAGTTTGCATCAAATCTCGACGTTTCATGCACCTTGAACACATTTAGCATCAAAAATAAAAATTCTATTTTTAATTTTTCTTATAGTTTATATGAGAAATTTCTGTGTAGCCGCACTCTGAAACCCGTAATTCCGGAACCAGAATTCCGATCGATCCAAAATTCAATAGCAGCCGATGGGAAGGTTGCACCTTTGTTTGGGCAAATCGGTCCAGCCATCTCTGAGAAAAATGAGTGACATTATTTGACACATACGCACATACATACACACACACATACACACACATACACACACATACATACATACACACACACACATACAGACTTTTTCCGATCTCGACGAACTGAGTCGAATGGGATATGACACTCGGCCCTCCGGGCCGGGATTAGGTTGACGTTTTTCAGAGTGATTGCATAACCTTTCTATACGAGAAAGGCAAAAATACAATTTTTTTTTCGGATTTTTTTGTAAAATTTTAGTCATAAATGGTATAACATTCATTTAGAAGCATTGAATTCATTACAGCATATGTATTTGAATATATACATCAGTCCCTAAAGATATTAAAATCTTTATATTTTTGTCCCTTCGTTCATAAAATCGGGAATAATAGCGTATAAGTGGAAATAAAGTTTACAAATGAATGAAATACCATTATTCACTACAGTGTACCAAAAAATCCGAAAAAAAACATTTTTTGCTAATTTTTATATGGAAAAGTTAAAAAAAACATGAATGCCCCGGGGTGGGCGTAGTGTAGTTGGTAAATCGATTGCCTTGTACGCAGTGCACTTGGGTTAGAGTCCCGACCCCGCACATAGGGTTAGAATTTTTTCATAAGAGACTTTTCTAACCCGAAGAGGCGAATGACCTTAAGGTTAAAACCTTTATAAACGAAATAAAAAAATATGAACCTCTACTTTATTATGCTTAACCTAGACATTGAAAGAAGGCATAAAAATAGTAAAAACGTTCAATCACGTTCAAACGAATGAATATATAGTCTTCCACAAAATTGTGTGCTTTTAATGCCATCGCATTTGCCTTGACCATAGTTTACACGGAAATAGAAATAATAATAGAAAAAGTTACACCAAAAAATTAATTTTAGGGGGCTGCAATAAAAAACGCTTTATGAATCGATTGCCTTAAGTCCTATAAGATCAACTTCTTCAGTAAAATTCCTTATGACAAGCATTTCTAAAACTTTTTCGAAGACACCAACTTTCTTTCTTGTCAGTATAAAAAGTTGATTTTTTTAGTTTTTTAGTGATTATCCATGCCTCATTTTAATCTTTTATGAGTTTGTAAGGGATATTCATACAGTTGTTACGGCATTTAATTAGCAAGGGAGTGGAAGGTGAAGTATATTTTTCAATATTAAGAGCCAGAGTACTCAAGGGAGAGCAAGGAGTTGAAGGGAGAAAGTTTAGAAAAGCGTGGAAGGGTCATATATGCAAGCTTAGAGCTGCCGGTAAGCTTAACTTTTTGTCTTCTACCGTAGGAGTCAAGATCTTTTGGCATTAGAAATGCGAATCACCTGAGTCTGCGGCATGTCCGGACAAGCGTAAAGTAACTTGTTACTGGTCGGTCCGACAGCATGAACTAAGCTGCTAACAAATGTCTCCTCAGTCCACTGATGTGGATATACAGTCTTTTGAATAGATACTCTTCGTTTCCCTTCAAATACCTTGCGTCAACTGATTTACAGTTCAATGTTTGCAGCTGGTATTGTCATGAAATTATCGACAGTCCACATCGACAGAATCTTCTGAATATGGGAGCTTCCGAGTTTTTTTTGCAATTTTCGTACCATCGGATCTCTCACTTGACTATGGTACGAGGTCTGGTAAAGAGGAGGTGTTAGACATCACCTTGATGTCATTCTAAATGTGGTAACATATCGTAATACCAAATCTATAAACTGGGATCTCTTTTCGATAAAAAAAATGCGGCTATACATCATGATAGTCAAAAAATGTTGACTGGTGCTTTCACCACAACTCCGACGGCTGCCTTTGAGACCCTTCAAAATATGAAACCATTTCATATGCACCTTAAACAAGAAGCACTAGCATGTGCATAGAAATTGCAGGGTATTGATCTTTGGAATAGATACCTTTACCTAAATTGGGAACTGTCTCCCATGTTTCTTATGAGGTATATGTAGCATAGCACCACAGCACACAGTCAGTGGGACGAGCCCGGACTTAAGTCCATATATAAAGGGTACACGATGTTATCGCTAGTATTTTTCTCGTATCAGCTAAGCTATCAGAGACATTTTAAAAAAAATTTTAGCAAAAGTTTGGTCATGTGGTGGCATCTCTGTTTCACTCGCTTACGCTAAAAGATGGATGGTCAATGTCTAGGACATCTAATCTAATGAAATGCACCGTCATCAACAAATTACAAACCAGATTACAGCTGCTAACAAACGTCTCCTCAGTATACTAATGTTGATATACAGGCTTTTGAATAGGTACTCTTCGTTTGCCTTCAAACTACTTGCTTCAACTGATTTCTACAGTTCAAGATTAGTAGCTGGAATTATCATGGAATTAGCGACAGTTCAACACGAACGAGCGTCGATCGAATCTTCTGAAGATCGGAGTTTCCGAGGTTTTTTTCAAGTACTGGACCATCGGATCTTTCATTTGACTATGGTACGAGGTCTGGTATAGAGAAGGTATTAAACATAACTCTTTGCTATGTAAGAGCGTCACATAAGCTGGGAAATTGTCAGGTTTCAAATGAAACTGAACCATCTCTATCCGACATAAATATACATTTTCGATCACCTTGATATCATTCAAAATGTGCTAACATACCGTAGTACTAAATCTACAAACTGGGATCTCTTTTCGATAAAAAATGGGACTATATTTTATGATAGTCATAGAATGGCGTTGACTGGTGCTTTCACCACAGCTCCGACGGCTACCCTTGAGACCCTTCTAAATAATTAACCATTACATATGCACCTTAAACAAGAAGCACTAGCATGTGCATAGAGATTACAGGCTACTGCTCTTTGGAACAGTAACCATGTTTATCTTGCAACCAGTCATACACTACTGTAATCACAAATGGTTACAAGGGGTGAAGATATTCTTGCAACCGGCGATTTAGCACTCACGTGTAGTTTTCCTTACAGGACGTTTGATGGGATGATTCCCTCTCGAGAGGGGTGGATGTTTGGTTACATGGAGAGACAATAACAAATGCAAGAGGTCTGTTACACTGACGGTTCTCTGATGGAGGGACGTATTGGTGTTTACTGTTGTGAAATGAGGTTCATACAGTCTCACTCACTAGATAGATACTGTACTCGATTTGTGTATTCCAAACAGGAATCTTCCAAATTATGTGCGGGGTACAATCGGCCCTTCAACAGAGCTTGTCCGACACAATTAAAAACTTTTGCTCCAAGAGTCAGGCTGCAATCAAGGCCCTTAGCTCGGACAAATCACGGTTCAAGTTAGTAATTGCATGCCGAATTTCACTAGAAGAACTTAGCATTGAGAATACCATCAACCTCGTTGGGATGCTCGGACATCCCGGTATTACTGGTAACACGCTGCCATGAACTTTTCAAGCGCTGAATGAACTTTTCAAGTGACCTAGTATATGTTATAGGTCTACTCAAATACATACAAAATCACGTTTGGCCAGTTTAACATGCCCCCAAAATATTGATTTACAGTCAAAATTTGGCCGTGCTGTCATTTTTCAGCTGATTTCAACAATTATGGAAAGAAGAAAAATTGACCTTTCCAACTACCGTTGGTGTTTTGTAAGAAAAAATGTGCTGTTTTTGGACAACAACATGAAAATCCTTATTTATTTTGTTTTTTTTTTTTCATAAAAAATATGCAACTGGATCAACATTTTTCTAAATGCACGTCGCAATTCTAAAGATAACTCGAAATAACATTAATTTCCACGTCTAACGACATTTTTAATCTCAAAATCGGTCTAGAAATAACGAAATTATTGGATTTTACCTAAATTGGGAACTGTCTCCCATGTCTCTTAAGAGGTGTATGTAGCATTGCTACTGTGATCAGCCGCATTGCACCACAGCACACAATGGGACGAGCCCGGACTTAAGTCCATATATGAAGGGTACACGATGTTATCGATAGTATTTTTCTTGTATCAGCTAAGCTATCAGGAACATTTTTGAAAGATCTTAGGTGATTAGAACGTAAAATGCATTTTTGACAGATTTTTGGAGGGAACAACTCAAGTGTTTTTTGCATAATTTAATCATTGGAGTTAAATCTGGTTATTTTCGTTTTTCGAAGAAACGGCTGATTTTATGCATTGTATTACTGCATCAAAATTATCTATGTGATTAAATTACATCTTAAAATCACCAAAAAATTAGTCTCAGGTTGGTTTAATTATTCTTTAGATAACTGCTTGTTCTGAGCTTTTATTTAATTCGAAATTCTAATGCGATAACAGCAACGACGCCCGCGAATGCCCACGATAACACTATACACATTCGTTAGCTTTTAATTTTCTCTTTAAATTAAGTGTATGCTAGTTTTACGAAAACATTCAATAAGCAGACAAAATATAAAAAAACGGTGAATGGAGACGCATGGTTACTACTGACATCAAATTTGAATAATCACTTTATAGCTAGAATAATGACACGAATGCATGCACAACATTCAAATAGCGTTGAGAGCATGATCAACGAGGGTTTTACTAAAGATCGAGAGAGAGGATCTAAGTGGAAACTTAGATCGGTAGAGTGGATCGTTTGTAGCTATAATCGATTATTCTTGTGTTAGTTCGATCAAATTTGTGTTCATGATCTATGCTATGCGTTATCAGAGCGGTTTTCTCTCGGAAAGCTAATACCTCATTATCGCTGTAGGAGCGACCACTTATGATAAGTCTCTAACTGGTTTACGGATGTTTAGGGGCCAAATAGTCAGGTTTTAAGGAGATTGGTCGTCATCCCAATATATGACCTATATAGTACCTAAACACATATTGCAGACAACGGATGGATAAAATAAATATACACAGGGCATTTAGAAGTACAAGCATAAACACCACAGAAATAGAACTGACCTTATTGTAAGTAAAAATTATGTTTGGTTGATTAGGTCAATACAGCTCAAAATTAAAACTTATGTTATAGCAATCCTTGAAAAAGACTAGAAAATATGGTCGAAACGTTGGAGAGAACATCAAAGCCTGTTCTGCAATAATTTTAAGACTGATGACCGCATTTCAATAAGAAAATTAACATGTTCAACAAAAAAATGCCTAATATTTCAAATGAATTTCTCAAAGTTTCATTTGCAAAAGTGATCTTGTGAGAATATTTCCTTTTACAAAAATTGGTGACAGACCTTGACACCTACCGGTCGGCTCATTGTGAAGGCTAGGTCTACCGCCGAGAACCACAACGAGTAGATCGCAGCCGGCCTGGGAGTTAAATGGCTCCTGGTATCGTGACAAAACTAAGAGCTTATTGGTTCACGAAACCGACATCGGTACCGAAAGTATCCCGACAGCGACTACCAGGCGATTCGCTACCGCATCGGCCAATGGAACCCTGCTGCAGCACGGAGAAGGACGACCGGCAAACTAAAATGGAAGACGTCTTTAACAAAAACCTCTTTATTGAATCACTTTGGCGAACAGTGGAATCAAGCACGTTGATGCGGCTCATCTAACAAGAATGATTGTGACGGCTTCTGACGTTACAATGCCACGAAAGCTGGAGCCATGTAGAGTAGAGTAGAGGGCGTGCAGCTTACTGGTTAAAGGAGTAGCTCAGTACGCTACACGCTGCTTGTGTTAGAGCCAGAAGGCGGGATCAGAGAGCATGATTGGAGAGTGAGAGAGGAGCGCAAATGACGTTTCGAGAAGCTAGGGACGCTTTGAAATGCTTAGCAAGCCAGTTTGCCAAAAGTAGCTGTGCTGAGAAGTAGATACCAATCTCCGGGGAACGCATACTGAGTCGTCATGAAGCACGATCCAACTACCTGGTCACCGACACCGTACGGCGAAGAAAAAGGAGCAAACACAGCCGAGTGGCAAGCGACTAACGACGAGCTCAAAGATGCGTCGATACAACTAAAATCAAAGAAAGCCCTCGGTTCGGATAGAATACCAAACGTGGCGCTGAAAGCTGCGATCCTGGCATATCCGGACATGCTCAGGATGCTACTGCAGAAGTGTTTAGATGATGGAAATTTTCCCGAAATATGGAAGGTACAGAAGCTGGTGTTGGTGGCATAGTCAGGGAAGTCACCGGGCCATCCAGCCTAGTATCGCCCAATACCGTAGCGCTGCACAGAAGAATTAACCAGATCCTGAAGAGCTACTTCCATAGTAGAGTACTGCTGTACGAGACGAATGAAGGGCAGAAGCCAATGCGAGTCGCAGCGGGCGATCCTCAGGGCTCCATTTTCGGTCCGACTCTTTGGAACGGGGTGTAAGATGGGGTCTTGTCACTGCGGCTGCTCGGGAAAGTGGAAATCGTTTCGCGGACGACGTGTCACTAACGGTGATATGTGAGACACTTGGAGAAATGGTGGTGTCGGTGAAGAAGACAATAGACGCAATCGAGAACTGGATGAACGAGGTCAAGCTGAAATAGCTCACCACAAAACGGATGTATTGTGGGTCAGCAACTGCGGATACAGATCACCGTCGAAGGACAATCGACGACCGGTTGAGCTTAGATAACCACGTTTATTACACCTGCGGAAAGTCAGTCTGTAATCTACTGTTTCGTCATCGATATTGCGATATTGGGTTCCACCCTGCGGCGCTGAAAATCAAGCGGAACCTCGAATTGCTAAACAGGATGATCCGGCTGGTGGTCGCACGATTGCGTACAGAATACTATCTTCGGAGTATGCATTATCGCCGGGATGATTCTCATCTGCATCACCCTGGCGGAGGATATCAAATGCTACAATCAATGAAACGCAGGAAACGTGAGAAAGATGATGAGAATCGATTCGATGGTGACGTGGCAACAGGAATGGGACAATACGGAGAAAAGAAAGTGTATCTACCGGCTCATCCCAAACCTGTCGACGTGGGTCAATAGAAAGCACGGAGAGCCTTCCACCTGAAACAGTTCCTCTCGGAGCACGGCTACTTGAGGAAGTATCTTCATCGGTTCGGGCACGCAACGTCAACATTGTGCTGGAGTGTGAGAACGTCGAGGAGACACCGGAGCATGTGGTCTTCGAATGTCCGAGGTTTGGAGAGACATGCAGGAGGCTATTTAAAACGGGAGAACCGGGCATCAACCCGGATAATGTAGCTTACAGAATGACAAGCGATGTAAACACGTGGCACGCAGTCAATAGAGTTATGATGTAGACCATGACCTCCTTACAGCGGAAACGACGTGATGAACGTCGAGCGACGGTTTCGGGGAGCAATCACCGCCAGGGAACTCTCCGCAGATATTCCACCGCCGAGGACCAGTCGAGTAGACTGCAACAGAGCACCGAGCTTGAGTCGCAGAAACGCCAGAGAACCTAACACCACGCTCAATCCTTAATCGCTAGACCAACCACGGCACCTCATGGGTTATTCCGCTAGAAATATAACGAAAACCATAGAAGAATCGGTATAGGGAGAACTTCTTTCGCCAGGGAACTCTCCGTCAGTGTAAGCTAGATTCACCGCTTGGGCCTAAACTGAGTAGACCACGACGAAACACCACCAGACGCGGGTCATCGGGGCACCGAACGCCCTGCTTCATCGAAATCGCCGATCTGACCTCGGCACCAAGCTGATTGGCTCGGTTTCGTGAGAACTTCTTTTGCCGGGGAACTCTCCGCCAGAGTAACTCAGGTCCATCGTCGGAGACTATACCGAGTACTTCGCGAACAAGTCGAAAGCGCAACGAGGAAGTGGTACTAAATGGCACAAGGAATCCGAAGGGCTCAGTTAATTAGACAGTCTGAAGTTTGCTGCCCAGATTATCCTCGTAGAGGAATAGCACTAATTCTCGCCTTACAGCTAGCTTTCCTTATACCATACAGAAATTGCCACTTTGTGAGGATAGTCGCAAACTGGTAGTGATTCAAGAATGGGTGCTGTAACCCTACTGAAAGAACTAACTGCTAAATAGATGGATAGAGTGTGTGCAGTGCACAGAAAAAACCTCTTCCCGAAATAATGCCGTAAGGTAATTCCGGGGAGGAATTAGGTTGCGTGTAAGAGTAGTATTAGCGGGTCGAGTGGCTACCTAAACCCTTTCCCTAATCGTTGGGTTTTGAATATTTTTTCTGCTCATATATACATACATACATACGTATATTGTATATATACAAAAAATCTTCATATCCCCCCCGAAAAATTTTCCTACTACGCCACTGTGTATAGTACTGATTTATCCTAACGGTAAGCGATATTACCCAAATAAAATAAGACCACCTTTATTTGAACCATATACGCGAAAAAGGGTTTTTGATTTATATTTTATGTAAGATATGAAATAAACAATCTAAGAAACTTAAAACACACCTGCGAAAAAACATCATAAAACCATCCTGTTGATTAGTGAACACATTCCACCAAGACGCTCAAAATTTTTGTTTTGAAAATTAAATAAAATGTTTTCATATCAAGTAACTCACTAATGAACTTAACGCTCCAAAATTTGTCGAAGACATCTTATTTGATCTGTAAAAACTAAATAATCATTTATGAAGCATTATAATAAGATGTGAATCGATTCGTTTCAACATGGAAAAAGACAAAATACTTTTGAGCCACCCTAATAAGTAATTTAAATTTAAATTTAGTTTAAATGAATAAAAAATTAAAATTGTTTTGAAAATTAAAAATTTAAATTTAGTTTAAATGGCTGAAAAATAGGAATCTATTTATATTAATATTAATACTACAGCGGGCCTCTTAAAAGGAATATCGTTCCACTGGGCGCTCTTTGTAGCTATTATTTGTACATTATACTGTAATGTTTGTGCCGGTTACCTTCACGTGTTAATTTTGTCTATTTTTTTCGTTCTCAGCGTCTTCGCGAATACCTTTTTTTCTATTTTGTGCTGAGCTTTTCTTGTACGCTGAGAACTGATGTGTCCACTACCGGGGGGCTCTCTTTGCGAGTCTTTTGGTGTAGGGGTGAGAGGCGAGCTATTAATAAAAAAGTAGTAACGTTAATTTCTAATATTTTCATAACCAAAAAAAGAAATTCAGCGTGCAAAAATTTCCTCAAAAAATTTTTGAGCCTTCACAACATAATGATTATTTTTGAGTCACCCTAATGTATAATGTAGGTTTTTTAACAAGTGTTTATATAAAAAACGATTTAGCGTACGAAAATTAATAGACAAAAATTTTAAGAACAATTTCGATAAAATAGGTATTTTAGGGACGCCTTAATGAATGTTTATTTTTAATAAGTTTTAATACCAAAAATGAATTTCGCGCACCAAAATTACTCAAAACTGTCCTATTTGAACCAATGCGGCAAAGATTAGACTTTAGTCCAACATTTATTCAAAGTCGTTCCACTGTGCAGCGGTTATTTCAAAAGAGCATTTTCGCCTTAAGACTCCATGTGCGACAATTCCGATTTTGGGGAAAATTGAATAACTTCGCCATATCTGGACCGATTTTATGATCGGAATGTCGGTTAACGCTGGATTATGGATTTTCGCTGTAAGTCAAGGGGTGTGCAATATTTTTCGAACAATTTTTTGTATTGCATCTGATGAGTTCTACAACTTATACTAGGTCTCTTGAAATTTTCAAAATCACTGTAGCGCCGTGTAATGAATGGGCTGACGAATTGACCAGAGCAAGCGCAGAGATTGACTTTGTTGATCCTGAGCCTGTTTTGCCAATTTCAATAAGTTGGATAAAGGAAATGATCCGATCTTGGGTTTTAACGGAGCATCTATTAGCGCAATTTACAAACTTCTCGTCAATCAAACACTTTTTGAAACCACACTGTGGCATGCCGTTTAGCACTTTTACCGGCCACTGCAAACTCAATTATCACATGGCTACTATTCAGCGTGCTGAGTCATTTTCGTGTGATCTTTGTGAATACGACTTTGAAACCTCATATCATCTGATATGCAACTGTCCAGAAGCAACGCAATTGCGAGTTCAAGATTCGGCTGTCCTTATATACACGTAACTGTGTTTGGAAGACTGAAATTTTGTAACATACTAAAGTTTTTTATTCCAGTACGGTAAAGAGCTTTAGACTTTCTCGCAGGCGATTTGAACTACTTGTGAGTTCAACTTTCCTGCTGGTTGTTATTTTTTTGTTGTCAATTTTCCACTCTTCCGATTCTTCTTCCTCTCTTTTCCTTCTGATTGGAACCAATATATTCCGATTCCTGAGTACTATTGTGTATAATTGCTATAGAATCCTGAAATCAGCAATCAAAACTGAATGCGATTATTATGTAGAGTTGTAAAATATTATGGGTTGGATTTTTATTTCAAGCCAGATTCATCACGTACTGCCGTCGACAATCCTTATTATATCTTTGCCAGCAGCATCTGAACAAAACCAACGTTTTCAATATCACCAACCATAGGAAAGAACTCCCTGAGACCACCCAAGGTACCTAACTGAATTAACAACAATCGGATACAAATGAAATTTTCACAAAACAGAAGTCTTCGCAACAAGCTATTAACCGAAACCGCCGGTGGAGCTTTATAAAAATGCTGCTGGAAAAACACAGCTAAAGGTTAATTACATCGTCACAGTTCTGACGATCGCTACCAAGCATAATTACCAGCCCTCGCCGTACCGCCAAATCCGACACCCACACACCACGCGATATAGCGCCGAGCACCGAACAAACAACGCTTGTGTTTCGAATCGGCAAAATCTTCCCACGACAGCCGGCGGCGCGGTACGGCGGCACGGCGTTCAATTGTGGTAGGCTCGTGCAGTGGCTTGTTTGATTCGTGCGTGTGTAATTTTTCGCCTTTCTCATGCTAATTATGATTGGTTATTCCGAGGACTGTGCCAAGATGAGAGGCGCGGTCGTTGAGAGCATTGGTCAAAAACAAATCCACTCGTTTACCATCCGCCGTTTTTAGTGGGTCAGTAAATCTCGAGTTAGCTCTGCTGCGAGGTGCAAAACCTGTCGATTGGATAATTGGGATAACGAATCCGCTTCTTTTTGTATTCGTTTGAAATAAATAAGGCAAATCGATTAGGTGATTATATTGACAAATTATAACGGGATCCCAATGGAAATGCACAGAACAATAATAAATAATAATAAATCTTATATATTCACGTCAATTAATGATCATAATTGAAATTTTGAATAAAAAAAAATTGAATATGTCGCTCTCATTAAATAACACCTCACTAATCAAATTACCATCAATTGCGTAAATCTCGGAAATTTCTTTTAAAAAAATGTTGAAACTGTTCCACTTCGCATAGATTACTTTTAATTGCACCTAATTTTGAGATAATTTGAAACTCGCACAACTACCCGGCCGGGGAAACAATTCGGTAGACAACGGCGCGTCAGCGGCCACCCCAAGGACACCCGCTGTTTATAGTGATCCATCTCACGGTGGCCGCCGCAGTGCGGTACGTCAGAATGGAAGGATATCTGCCTCTGGGTAATAGTGATCATCAAACATTCTACTAACGTAGCGAGGATAATTTCAACACAATTGCCCTTTCATGACGGGAGAATGGCCACTGGCACACGATTCTAGAGCTTGCGAACTACATTGGAGCATATAATTTCCATCATGTCTTCGGTACAGACATGGCAAGACATCTAGAAACAACAACGGTTGACGTGCCTTCCACCTGCAGGCCACCGTCCGTCCGTCACTTCAGTCAGTCATTCGAAACATGGGTGATTGTGTGCTTGCAAAATATGTACTGCCAATATATTTGCAATTGAAAAGTTTCTTACAACTGGCATGGCACCCGTCGAAGAAGATGCGGTGAGCGCCAGATTTCGTGTCGTTACTGCTGATCTTTCAATTAATAAATAACTTCTTGCGAGCGATCGAGTAATTGGTTGAAGATCATCGAATAGGTTACGAAGGCGAAGATGCAGTCACTCGCTTGTCAGGGTTTTGAACAGTTACACATGGAAGTGGCTCTGTGGATTTAATGATTTATGTCTTAATTTCTTAGAGTTGAAATTTTTTAAGCCATAAATAGTTCTAGTATAAAATCATCATTGAACTGGACTTATAACCTCAATGTTATGCCAAAGTAAACAATGGCGGATTACGATAGTGAACTCACAAATACCGTGTTTGGAATAATAATATGACATTAATACCATGGATAAGTTTTTTTTTTCGGGCAAAACCAAAAAATAATTAAATTTAAGTTATATGTAAATCAAGGCGAATGTATACCTACATGAATAAAAAAAATCAATGAAAATTAAGTTAAATTCACTAAAAAGAATTTGATTTCACATTTTAATTTATTTTACATGCCGTATATTTTATAATATTTGAATAAAAATACATTGAACTGTGTATTTGTGAAGCAAATTTAACTTTCCATCTATAATTATGCTGCAAATATATGCATGAAAAATATGAGTAATAACGAAATATTTTTTGCTGTGTCAAGTCCAACTTTCCTGATTATTGAATGTCTCTTCCAAAACCACCACTAATCTTTCCTTTCTATTATTTCAGTGCATGTCAGCAAAACCGCTCACTACGCCGAACATGAACCCGCCTACAGTCCCTATGGTGATTACCATGACGGATACTACGGTCACTACGATGATAGCCATTACTACTAATCGCCTTTTGAGCGGTAAACTATAGGAGTTGTCATCTCAGCTTCCTGTCGCCGAGCAAAATTGTAATAATAAAAACAAAAGCATTGTCCGTCCGCGTCGCGTTGCGATTAGCTTTAGAAAAATGCTCCGCTCCCACTCTCCATACTCTTCCAAAGTGCGGTACAGGTCGAGGTCATCGCAGAACTCTGCTCTCTATTTGAACCGCAAAGTGCAACTATAAGTAGGTACATAGATCTAAGATGTTGATTTGTACTGTTACGAGTAGGTTAAGCATTCTACCCCCCACAAAGAACTACTTAATTCATATGTAAATATGTAAAACTTTTCTTTATCTTTCTCAACCTGATCTCCCCGCCAGTATCGTCTATCAATCTTTGGATAATCAACGCAATTTGCTCGGGGTAAAAAATAATTAACTGTATTTGTGCATGAGATCGCTGGTGCGTCTTGATGGTAAAGAATCCCGCAATTGTCCGACCACTCATTATTTTCAGAACATTCTATTCACAATTCATTTAGTACTACACTTCCAGAACAATATTCTTTGCTAAAACTACATTATTGTTATGAACTCAATGTTTATATTAAATAAGTACAATTCCAGTTGATGAACAGTAAGACAAAACATAAATTATAATTAAAATCGAATTAGACAACTATAACAATCTTATTGTATATCACATTCCCTCAAGTGCAGTAAAATATTTTTTTAAATATTATTTTCTATTTGATTATATTGTTCTGTTTGCATTACATTTCTAATTTAGTATATTGGGTGTTCAGCCACAAGTGATGACTTTTCATCCCTATTGTTTACATGATTCAGTTAATTATTATTAAGTTATAATATGTTTTCGCAGTTAATTTTTTTTTCAGTGGGATGTTTTAAGCCTACTTGTCTTCTGAATAAGGAGCTAAACAAATCTTATAAACTAACTTATAAAGTATAAAGAGAGCTAATCGTTGCAATTGAAGATTGCAACGATTTTTATCGGAAGTTGCTTATAATACTGTTCGTCATAATTTCCAATGTTTCTATGTTTGCGAGTCTTTGCAACTCATTTGTGCTAAACCAGGAAGGACGCTTCAAAATCATTTTCAGAATTTTATTCTGAATCCTTTGAAGCGCTTTCTTCCTAGTAGCACAACAACTTGCCCAGATTGGAACTGCATATAGCATTGCCGGTCTAAATATTTGCTTAGAAATTAATAGTTTGTTCTTTAGGCAGAGCCTAGAATTCCTGTTTATAAGAGGGTATAAACATTTTATATATTTGTTGCATTTTGTTTGGATTCCTTCAATGTGATCCTTAAAAGTGAGTTTTTTATCGTAAATCAAACCCAAGTGTTTAGCTTGATCTGACCACGTTAAATTCAAACCATTAAATTTAATAATATGGTTATTATTTGGTTTAAGAGAAGAAGCTCTTGGCTTATGCGAAAACACAATCAATTGTGTTTTTTGCCGCATTAGTGGTAATTTTCCATTTTTTCAGGTAATCATTGAAAATATTCAAGCTTCGTTGCAGTCGACTGCAGATAATACGAAGATTCATACCAGTAGCTGAGATGCTAGTATCATCACAGAAAAGTGACTTTTTACAGCCAGTAGGTAGATTTGGAAGATCAGAGGTAAAAATATTGTATAGGATTGGTGCGACGCTTGATCCTTGAGGGACGCCTGCTTTAACGGGTAGATTATTAGATTTACAATTCTGATAAGAAACCTGTAGGGTACGGTTAGTAAGATAATTTTTAATTATCTTTATTACGTAAATTGGAAAATTGAAATCCCACATTTTGGCAATTAATCCTTTGTGCCAATCACTGTCGAAAGCTTTTTGGATGTCTAGAAGAGCAACTCCAGTGGAATAGCCCTCTGAGATATTTGCCTTTATCATGTTAGTTACTCTCACAAGTTGATGAGTAGTTAAATGTCCAATACGAAATTCAAACTGCTCAGGAAGAAAAATAGAATTCTCATTGATATGTGACATCATTCCAGTTAGGATGATTTTTTCAAATAATTTACTAATAGAAGAGAGTAAACTAATTGGTCTATAGCTAGATGCTTCTGCTGGGTTTTTATCTGGCTTCAAAATAGGAATAACCTTGGCATTTTTCCATCTTTCAGGGAAGTATGCTAATTCAAAACATTTGTTGAATATTTTGACCAAGTATCTCATGGTGATTTCGGGAAGGTTTTTTAGAAGAATGTTGAAAATTCCATCATAACCTGGAGCTTTCATATTTTTTAACTTTTTCATGATGGATTTGATCTCATCATAGTTTGTTTCAACAATTTCGTCTAGAGACAATACTTGATTTGAAACGTTTTCATATTTTTGTAAGACTTCGGTATCAATAGGACTCACAACGTTGAAATTAAAATTATGGACGCTTTCAAACTGCTAAGCAAGTTTTTGAGCTTTTTCTTCGTTTGTAAGAAGTATGTGGTCACCTTCCTTCAAAGCTGGAATTGGTTTCTGAGGTTTCTTAAGAACCTTAGAAAGTTTCCAGAAAGATTTAGAATTTGGCTTGATTTGTTCAACCTCTTTCGCGAAATTTTCATTTCTTAAGAGTGTGAATCTATGCTTAATTTCTTTTTGTAGATCCTGA
Source organism: Topomyia yanbarensis (assembly GCF_030247195.1). NCBI lineage: Eukaryota > Metazoa > Arthropoda > Insecta > Diptera > Culicidae > Topomyia > Topomyia yanbarensis. The sequence continues at coordinate 320,496,538 of NC_080672.1, read as the reverse complement.
TAGATACATTTCATAGCAGGATCACGAGAACGCTGATATTGACGTCTTCGAACATTCTTCAAGCGAATCAGAAGTTGAAGATCGTCGTCAATAATAGGAGTATTAAATTTTTTCTGTGTTGTTGGTACTGATAAATTTCTAGCATCAACTATAGAATCACTTAAATTTTGTAATGCCGTATCAATGTCAGCTTTATTTTGTAAATCAAGGTCATGATTAAAACTATTCTCACTATAAGTTTTGTACCTTTCCCAATTCGCTTTGTGATAATTGAACACTGAGCTAATGGGATTGGAAACAGCTTCTTGAGAAAGTGAAAAAGTTACTGGAAGATGATCAGAATCAAAGTCAGCATGTTTAATCAATTCGCTACAAAAGTGACTTTGATCTGTCAAAACCAAATCAATTGATTATGGATTCCTTACAGACGAATAGCACGTAGGACCATTCGGGAACAAAATTGAATAATAACCAGCAGAGCAACCATTAAAAAGTAGTTTACCGTTGGAATTGCTTTGAGCATTATTCCAGGCTCGGTGTTTGGCGTTAAAATCACCGATTATGAAGTATTTCGACCGATTTCTTGTAAGTTCTTGTAAGTCTCCTTTCAAGACATTCATTTGCTCGCCAGTGCACTGAAAAGGCAAATAGGCTGCAGCAATAAAAATGACACCAAGATCAATTTCAACTTCGATACCCAAACTCTCGATCATCTTGGTGTCAAGAGACGGCGTAACAGAATGTTTGATCCTGCGATTAACCGCTATTGCGATTCCTCCGTCGAATCCAACAATTCGATCAAATCGATGAATAACAAAATTAGAGTTACTCTTCAATTTAATATTTGGTTTTAAAAAAGTTTCGGTCACAACGGATATATGCACATTATGGATCCTCAAGAAGTTGAAAAATTCGTCTTCGCACGTTTTTAATGAACGAGCATTCCAATTTAATAAATTTAAATGATTATTTACAGTCATTGTTAATCTTTAATTTCATTACAATTTTGTTAGCAAATTCCCAACCCGCTTGAAAAGCTTCAAACATGGAGGTAGAATTTAACATGGCAATCATCATAGGTAACATAGAGTCCTGCAAGTATTTTAATTTTTCTTCCGTTACGCTACCTAGATCCATTGGACTAAAGGAAGCGTTGGGTGCAAACGAGTTGGTAGGCGTGGTAACGGTAGCCGTTATCTTGGCCTTGTTACCTGCCACTGAAGCATAAGATGACACACCATTGTAGGATGGTGTGACGGAGGTAGAAGAAGTTGTTAATCTATTTTGAATCGGATTAACACGTTTGGAAGTGTTTTCTTGAAGTGTACCTGAAGAAGTAGGTACATTTTTTTTTGTTGTCTAGAACGAGAATTTATAATTTTTTCTCGAACAGGACAACCCCAGAAATTCGATTTATGATTTTGGCTACAATTTGCGCATTTGAAACTTTTTGTGGTTTTTTTCACCGGACAAGTATCTTTCGTGTGCGATTTATCGCCACCGACCATACATTTGGAATCCAAATGACAATTTTTTGTGCCGTGCCCAAAGCCTTGGCATCTACGACACTGGGTCAGATTTTGAATTCTGCCCCCATGTCGTCTATAATGTTCCCACCTTACTGGCACGTGGAACATAAAACGTGCTTTTTCAAATACTTTCAAATTATTAACCTCATTGCGGTTAAAATGAATTAAATAAAGCTCTTGGATAATTCCAGAGCGTACTGGTGTGTTCTCGCCGCTAGTCTTAAAGTATTAGTTTGGTGATTAATCCCGCTAGAGCTGAGAAGCAAATTTTTGTTTGGTCATTTATGAAAATAATAAAAAACTGTACTACGCAATATTTTTTCGAATCTATTAAGCAAACGCTATCAAATCCAGGGATAACCATTTGTCGCATGCTGTCTCTTGCATGCAAAAACCTATATTCAAAAAACGAATATACAACCCTTTTATAAGTCCAGTCAAAAGTTACATCACACATTGAAGGGTAAAAGGAGGAAGTATGAAGCATGTTGTTACATGGGGGAGAGGTAGGACGAGAGAGGGGTTAATATAGCTTACCAAATTGTAATTAAATGTCTGGATCTCTATTTTTTCGCATCCTCCGATAACGGAGTTCTTCGGCGGAAATCCTCTGATTAATGGGGATCAGATTCTCCAACAATCGGCGTACTAGATTTGTGTTGGTTTCTACCCTGGAGGATTTTTGAGTTTGATCCTCTCTGTAATTTCGTGAGCCTCCGTTTATGGATTGCGGGGTTTCTTGACCAAAAGGAATTAGGAAAAAAGAAATCACTTTGGCCCCATGAATTACGATTTTACTTACCGGCGCTGGCAATCATATAGGTCGACGACAATTTCCCTTAAGGAGTTATATGCAAAGTTGAAACTGAAAAATTCGAATTTTTTTTATTGAACATTCTGAAAGTACATAGGGGAATGTGTTCGGTTGTCGGCACACTTTTGTTTTTGGCTCACAACATTACTCCAATTGAATAATATATGGGAATAAGCATACCAATGGAAAGCTAGAGGCCTTAGCTAATAACTTATGAAAGAAATTAATTTATTCTGTCAACTTAAAAAAAATTATTAGCGATTTAGTAAAATGATATTTTTTTACCATTTTGAAAAATGTGGTCGGTTGTCGACACCCTAAGAAAATTTACTAAAAATGGAAAAATATGAATGATAATCATCAAAATTCAAAGGAAAAAGGAAATTTATTCATTTTAACAACCATCAAAGGTATCATGAACATCATTCTTCATCAGAACCACAATATGTGTATGTGAAAAACTAGTGTGAATATTACGCACTGCTAAGGTTCTGACGGATCGCATTCACTGCAATTGAGTTAGTTTCAGGCAGTCCATTTGTTACCAAAGCTTCAGACAGATAAGATAGAGGTCAGCCAAAGCGGGAGGGGGTCTACAGGGTTAAACCCTCTACCCCCGCCCCCCCCCCCCCCACCAACACCAAATTGTCTGGCGTGACAATCTGGTATATACAGTGCTACCTAGCAGTGTGCACACGACCAAGTGGGCTTTCTTCATGTTCCTGGTTTTCAGAATGGTGCCAGAGATCGATTTCTGGTATCTATTCGTAAAGCCCGTCCCAAAATACTCATATTGATTAGGATATTGAGAGCATTTGCCACAAAAAAGGGATGCTGACAACTGACCATGTTTGGGTGCCGACAACCGATTTTAGTTGGCTTTTTGAAAACTGATAAAAAAAATGCGGCGAACACTTCCATGCCATTCAATGTTGAATCACAAAAAAGAATAAATTCACATCGTCAATATTCAGTGCGCATACTTTTTCGATCGATTTACTTCTTTCTATAACACTAAGCAAATCATCAAAAAAACTTTTAAGTAGAGTTTCTCTTGTTTAAAAAATATATTGATTGTAGAACAGAACATTCGAGTCTGTTTGTTTCAGCAATCGGCACAAAAAGATGCTAATATAACACACAAATAATATTTATTAGAATGTCCATGTCTGGTTTCTATCAAAAGCTACATAGGGGTGCCGACAACCGCCTAGTGCCGGCATACGACCCCTTTCCCCTACTTTTGAAAATATATCTGCAAAATTTCACCCACATCGGAGCACTAAATTTCAAACTACAGCTGTTCACAGCGCGCTGGTTCTTGCGCGAACGAAGTTGACACAAAATTTTAAACGCAATTATCTCTGAACTAAGTTTTTTGAAAAGTACCGTTGCAGTGAACGTGATATCTCAAAAACTATTTATCCGATTTGCATATTTTTTTTGAATTGTTTGCATTTACATTCTCGTGTACTTGAACGGTTCCTTTTTCATCAAAAAATTCTCGATTTTTTACAATGATTTTTTGTTTAAAATTTTGAACACCAAAAAAACTCGATTTTTTTCTCAACATTTTTTTTTGTAGGAAAAACCGATTTAATCCACCTATCAGTGAGATGAGACATTCATTCATTAGTTTGCCGAACACACGCAAAATTGGCAAGCCCCTAGATGTGAGATAAGCACAGTTTCGAGTCCTGCACGAATAACACTTTGAATAAACTGAATAAATTAAAGAAAAAAATAAAGCAAATAAAAATTTAAAATAATTATGTATCACATAAATAAAAAAAGTTTTTCATAAAATGGATAGAATGATTAATATAAATTAAATTAATAAAATAAATCAAATTAGCTCAAACAAAAATTAGGCAATATAAAAAAATTATGAAATTAAGAGAGTAAATTGAATTGTTTCAAGCTAATAAACTGTCATCCAATAATAAAAAGAGCTGACTAAACCAACTTAATAAAATGAAGAAACAGAATAAAATATATGAACTGGGAAAAATAAACAATTTAATAAAATGATTAAAATAAATAATATGAATAAAACCAAAAAAAATTATTGAATTAATAAGATAAACAATATGAATAATATGGATAAAATTAATCCTTTCATAGCTATAATTTTTCTAGCACAGGTTCCAAAATCGTTTTTCTTAAAAGTGTCAATGTAAATCACGAAAAACCTGTTTTGATCAAGATAGATGCTTATCTGGCAGTGTGAGAAGCAGATTAATTTTCACATACCGATCCTTAATACAGTTCTCATGCAAAGTTTTCAATAGCTCGATTGAGCAGAAGAGATAGCCGAAAGCAGTCTACACTGATAAAATTTATCAGTTTTCAACAATATTTTAAGACAACGAAGATATATCAAAATATAATTTTTCACCGATAACTGAAAATGTGTCTGGCAGCACTACTATTATCGCTCAAATAAACGGTAATAGTCACAACTATTAGTTTTACTTTTTAGTGAGAAAAATTTGTCTAACCCCAAAGTTATAGCTGTTTGAAAACGTAGTTGTTCTTAAATAACAGGGTATGCAGAGGGTTAATAAAATCTAGAGAAAATTTAGAATAGGACGTAAGTAACAATGAGAGATTGTCTTTGGGGTCATTCTCTTCTGTTCATTACTCGGCCATTTCAACATTTACTACTCTACTCTTTGCATAATATTCTAGTAAAAACCGTCGGCTTTCGATATGTACTGGAAAATTAGTGCAAAGTGTTGTGATGACGTCGTAATAAACGAAAGAGAAAGTAAACAAAGAGAGGCTCTCAATGTTACTTACGTCCAATTGAAAATTTTCCCTAGAAATCAATAAATGAATAAAATATACAAAATGAAGAAAGTGATAAAATGAATAAAAATGTTTTCTTTCTATTTATTTTATAATGTTTTTCATTTTGTTTGGTTTAAAACAATAAAATGATTAAAAAATCAGTGATATTAAAAAGTAATGGAATTAATAGAATAAATTAAATTGTGTCTAATTAATGTTCTAGATGAAATGAATAAAATGAATGACTGAACAAAATTAGTCAAGTTATTAAAATGAATAAAATATGTGAACCCGATAAATAATATAAAATTGCATAACATGAAAAAAATTAATAAAATAAATTTAATGAATGATACGAATAAGATGCATGAGATAATAAACTGATCGGAATGCATACAAAGAATGAAATAAATACAATAGATAAAATGAGGTCAAATAAATGAAATGAATCAAAAGAATGTTAAATAAAAAAAATATTTAAATGAATGTCAAATATTTAAAATGAACAAAATAAACAAAACGAATGTAATCCATGAAATGAATGATCTAGAAAAAATGAATACATATATAGAATAAAATTTAAAAAAGTTAGTTAAAGGAAGTAAATGAATAAAACGAATCACAAAACCAGAATATTCTGAAGTGTTTGTGGAAATCCCATTGCAAAAGAGTACGTTTTCGTTCTTCTTTTCTTGACGGCGTTTTAAGATTATCTAGTGTTTCTACTTTATTGATGAGCCTTAATTAGTCATCAGGAAACCTAGAAATCAGGAATTTGTCTTGGAAATAAAAGATGTCTTTTTGGTCGCAGATATCTGAAAAATGATTTTTGCACATAATAGAACTTTCAGGTCCAATATTTTAACGCGTAATTGGAAATAGATAACTGAGATAAGGCCACCTGTAAATAGTATTCATTTTCATTAAAGTATATAGAAAAGAGTGACAAGTATCTAGGTTATGTTGGCAATTATATGATTGTCGATGGCACAAAAGCCGTTCAGTCGATTGCAATGCAGTCTCTTTCCAGTCATCATTATCACTTGCGAAATGTTTCGTTCGGAATTCTCGTTCTGGAGATATGGGTTAATGCGTCCTACACAAAACAATACCATGACAAAGGAACGGTTCAAACTACAGGGGGTGGGCGTAGCGTAGTTGGTAAATCGATTGCCTTGTACGCATCGCACCTGGGTTCGAGTCCCGACCCCGCACATAGGGTTTCCCGAAGAGGCGAATGACCTTAAGGTTAAAACCTCTATAATCAAAATAAAAAAGGTCCAAACTACTAGAATAAGCATTTAAATTCATCGAATAGCCAGTGGCCATTGAAAGTGACCCTGAACTGCTTTAGAAACACGAACATTCTTGAAACTACAGGTCGTATTTTTTCGCAAGTAAATATGCTTTTAGTCACATTGATCATGAAAAATGTAGGGTTGTCAGTACAACTCAGTATCAGTTGTAGTTACACAGTAATATATATATGGCATAAATTCAGTGATGTCAACTATCTGTCCAATGCATAAACTGTGATTGTAATCCTCCTAATTTAAGTGTAGAATGCGGAGCACTCGAACGAAACGTCTATTTAATTGTCCAATGCCTGTACTAATTCTGTCATTGAAGCTTCAATTGAAGCGTTCTCAGCAAAAGGCAAATTTGGGCAATTGAAACCATCGCTATAAGTTAAAAGCATCTTTTTACTGGGATGCAAGTATAGTTCGATAGTTCAGGGGTTTTTGGGCGCCATTTTCCCGGATCTAATTTGTGGATATATTTAGAATTTGGTCCGTTTTTTCATAAATGTGCATTCCAATACAATGAATCTGCATTTTCAATAATATCAAGCCAAAACATGTGTTCTCAATTTTCAAATGGCACATTTGAGCATATGTTTCAATCAAAATTCAGTAGAGATACGAAAATTGCACGTGAAATGTCTCTTTTCAACATTTGTGTCTTCAAATAACCATGTTATCCAATTTGAAATACCCAAGGATTTCCGTAATTATATTATATACAAACGCTCAGTATAAAATTTAATCAAATTGAAGTTGATGTAGTTTTCGGTTTTTGGTCATATGACTCTCCTTAGTGCAACGTTTCGAAGGAATAGCCCCTCATATTTAGAGGAAAGCAGGGTTTGAACATAGATTAGTTATAGTTCTCTAATAATACAAATATTTTGCAAATTTTGTCAGGACTACAAATATTTTATTTTTCAAGCAGAATGTAATAATAAGTTTGGAAAAACTATTCATAGGGAAACAACAGACGAACGGTCGAAGAGCGCCGCGGCGAACATGATAACTCTAGATAAAATTGTCCTATACGGGAAATTCAATAAGTTTTGTAAAGCTTACAGTTGTAGTTAGTCGATGAACCACAAAAATAGAAAAAAGTTCGAGTTTCGGAAAATGGCTTAATGAAAACCGAAAAATCTAATATTTACTATGAAATTCGCTCATTTTTCTTCAAAATAATAAGGATCACAATCTTTTTATTCAGTTTTCTGTGATTCATCGACAGGCTACACATATTGGGAATCCTCATGAAAAAATGATGGGTGGGTAATATCTAGGACATAACCGGAGTTTCGTAACTGCTCGTTTGACTTGTAATTCAAATCGAATGATACTCAATGAAATATGTGGGAATGTTTCAAGTTATTCTTTATAATAATTATGGTGATTCTGAAAAGAACCTTGGTTGTTGGCGTCTGCGTTGATAGAAAATGAGCTGGATTCTAAGCTCGTTGAGACATTCATTCATGAAATGACAAATTTCATATTTTCTTGCTTTGAAATATCAATGTTAAAATCTCTCGAAACAACCATCGGAATCTTTTTCCTACGGTACAGAAATGAACACGCTTAGCGAAAAACTAGGCCGGGACATAACCGCGATGATCATATTCTTAAAATTCTGCTTGTATCTCTTTCAAATGGCTAAATTTTACGCATTAAGTTCGATTCCCCGGGCTCAGCGAAATTTTCCTGGGGATCCCGTTCGTTAATCTATTCAGTAAAACAATTTTATTAACGAGTTCTCCGCATTGAATACAGGTCAATAATTTCATATAATGATTTCAACAAGCAGACAATGTACTTGTATGACAGGTGGGAGTGTTTTGAAGTGGTTTTAGTGGAGGTGACAACATAAAATCGTGTATTGGACATTTTACAATGATTCTCCTTAATCCTGCAAAACCACGGGGTTGGCAGCAGAGGGTTAAGTTGTTTGGAAGAGATGACAGTTAATATATAACTAAAAATATAAAATTGTTCTATAAATTGCAAAGTTATTGCCGCGTTGACCTGAAAATTTGTCATTTCATTCATATAGAAACAATCATTGAAATGATGTCAATTTATGCTTTGCAAGATTTGAAATAACTTCGAAGTGTGGTCACAACACCCCTGTTATGTCATATAGATTACCAACCCATCTTTTTCCATTTTGCATTCGTCCTAATAAGGACGCTTTGTAGATAACTATGTTGATACAGGACGAGAATCTTTTGAAACAATTCAAGCCTTGCCGACGATTGTTTTTATTGCGTACACACATATGATCGCAGCTCACACCGAATGAGCACGCTTTGCAGCAAGGCGTTCCTATTTATTGACTTTTCAATGCAGATGGAAAGCCATCCTTTTGTGCGATAAATGAAAATATTTTCATCATTCGTTTTGGTGTAGCTTTCGCTTAGTGGCGGAGTTACCACATTCACTGATTTTCTTGGAAGGATTTGCGAAAACCTTCGGTTTTGTAGATTAATTTGAAAAAATATTTTCTTGTATAATTATTTTTAATTATACAAATTAATAAAAGGAACTTCCTAATAAAATTCTTTTTCCATTACACTATTTTGGGTTAATTGCATGAAGTTAGGAAAAAAGGTGTTTTTAAGTCAATTTTGGGTCGCTGAGCACGAAAATCATATCCATTTTCTTTTTCAAAGAATTGTTTTTGTGATTTTTTAAAAAAGGTGTTTTTGAGCACTTTTTGCAGTTTTTGGTCAATATCTCAGGAATAAATCTTCCGATTAACACAAACGACTCACCATTCGAAAGGTATTGATGTGCCCATTTCAAAAATGTATAACATGTTAGGATAAAATATAAAAAATTTAGGGTTAAGAGTAACCAAAGTCAAAAAAGTAGTGTTTTCAAAATTTCTAATTCTTGGTTGATTTTTCATAAAAAAAGAAATCAGCAAAAAAAATCTTTTAAATTATTATGTGACAGGCAAACTTCTCACGTGAATTTTAAGCCTAAGATCACGAAAATCCGACAAAAACTGGTGATGTTATTAGGCACCGAGTGAAAATTGCTCTGTTTTTCACATAACTCTTTTGGTCTTAAATAAGATTAGAATAGTTTACAAGAAAAATGGAGTTACGAGAAAAAGTGCTTTCTGGATTAATTTTGGGTCGCTGAATACGAAAATATTACTCTATTTCTCTTTCAAAGAAGTTCGAGTTTAAAAAAAAATTCTTTTGCTTCCGCTTTTTTGCTTTTGCTTTATTTTTTATTACAGAAAAATAATTTTTCATATTTTCAGAATCTAATGTGACAGATTTTATCAATTTTAAGGTAATCGCAATAAGCTAAGAAGAAAGGTGTTTCCTCAGTTAATTTTGGATCGCTGAATACGAAAACCAAGTCCATTTTTTTTTTCGAAGAAGCATTTTCAAGATTTCTTTGAAAAGGTGTTTTTGGGCACTATTTTAGTTATTTGTCAATATCTTGTTCAAATAGGATCCCATCGAAACAGTTCGAAAGGTATTGACGTGCCCTTTCTGAAAATGTATAATATGCGTAGATCAAATCTCGACAAACACATGATTAAGGCTTTAAAGCCAACTGTCAAAATTCTCTTTGAAATGAAATTTAACATAAGCTGTTACCCGCCAATCACAGATGTTTATAGTAAACAAAAGAAAAAAGTCTTCTCTTGCATTAACTGCTATGAACTGCGTTTAGCCAGTAGCCAGTAACGGTTTGTCCGGAATTTCCTTTCAAAGAGAATTTTAACAGTTGGCTTTTAAGTCGTAATCGTATGTTTGTCGAGAAATGTACATTTATATACATGATTTCAATCGACCGAAGTAAAAAAAAGTCCAATGTTCGACCTTTTTTTAAAAAACTGCATATTTCTAGTAAATTTTTCATAATAAATGAAGGACAGAAAATTCTTTTAGAATCGAATGAAATAAAGATTCTTTTTGCATAAATTTTAAGCCAATTGTCACAAAAATCGGATGAAAATGTAGATGGTATGAAGCACTGAGTGAAAATTGTAACTTTTTATTTTTCGCACAAGCACAATCGGCTGAAATAATCTTCTATACTTGATAGTTATTGTTTGTGTTGGATACTGTTTTCTCGAGCTTGCATCCATCTATCCTGCGGCATTTGAATGGTTTTGGATATTTCATTGTACAACTAAGTGCTCTTTTTAAAATGAGGTAATATCGTTGGAAAAATTTTGTTTTGTCTGTGGTGAGTACATATTTTACGAATTAAAGGAATTTTTGCCTTCTGCTTCAACAGGCTTCACAGCAGATTCTCAGTTCACAGATTATTACGTGGCTAGTGCTACGATCCCACGGAGACTCCTTCCCGATAGAGACTCGAATATTTGACGACTGGCTTATGAGACCAGTGCTACACCCTCTAAACCGCCGCACCAGGGCAGGGTCCGCTAAAATCATAAAATTTCCATTCCGCTCAATGTGCCATAGCATCAACATTTTTCATCCGATGTTAGTGATATTAGACTTAAAATTAACGTAAACATATTATTTGTCATATTAGATTCTAAAAGGTCCGAAAAAAATTTGTTTTTCGGTAAAAAATCATTTAAAAATGAGTAACTTTTAAAAATGTTTGAAAATGCACTTTTTTTAAACTTTGGTCGCTTGCAGCACTAAAAATTTTACATATGATCGACACATATTATATGTTTTTGGAAAAGGCATCTCGGCACCTTTCAACCTGCATATTGGCTAAATTAATTAAATGATTTTGACACGAAATATTGACTAAAAACTACAAAAAGTGCTCAAAAACGAGTTTTTTGAGAAAATCACAAAATCGCTTCTTTGGACAAAAAAATGAATATTGTTTTCGTGTTCAGCGACCCAAAATTAGTCTAAAAAATACTTTTTCTTGAAGCTTCATTTTTCTTGTAAACTAGTGTTATATATTCACCCTAAGGACGGTTTGCATACAACTAGGGTTCGTCGCGGTGCGGATGTGGGCGGTAAATGGATAGTCCGCACCGCAACCGCAAAAAAATAATAAAACCGCACCGCTTACCGCAACCGCACTGCATTTACCGCACCGCACCGCGCGGTAATGCGGTAAATGCGGTAAAATTCTGTATTTTTGAACAGTTTTTTGAAAAATTATTCATTATTTTGTATAACTATATATAATAAAATATTATTCTTATTTACACGAAAATTAACTTTGACGGACTCCTCAGAATGTAACATTTATTAAAAAATGTCAACTTTGCAAGTTTTATTAATAAAATGCCGTACATATTGAGATAAATACTTTCGAAACAAGGTAAATATTAGCATAGCACTAACTAAACAACTACCTAATAAAATATGCTTTACAGGTCGCATCGTTTGCTTGGAGCGAATCCTAGACCTGATACCCTTCCAAACCACCAACTCCGCGACACCTATGGAAGAGTCTGATGAATCGTCGTCCTTCCGTTAAGTAGGTGGAGCATCAACACTTCCTGTCTACCTTATCCTTTATCCTTCCCCGTGAACGATGGAGATGGGGGCGGCCGGCAATGATGGCTATCATGCTGTTGAGGTTTTAATATGGGTCGGATTGGTATGAATTCCTACTTACCACTTCCTAAGCAACTCTTATTAGATAATCAGCAGTCAAACATGATGAAGTCAGTGTGCAATCCGCCAAAATCATCGTCACAACGCAACGCAACGCAACGCAACGCAACGCAAGGTAAATATTAGCATAGCACTGAAGTCCTATGAAATGTAGCTGTATTTCATCATTTTACATACAAAAGCGTTCTTCCGCAGCAATTAATATGAAAACTTTTAATTTAATTATCAGAACATAACTTAACAGGAATCCAACCCATCTCAACCGGTACAGAGTTGTTGAAGGACATTTGAAAAACTGCAAAAGATGTATGATTTAGCAGAAATGTTATTACGAATAGAGGATTTTAGGAACAAAGCACTTACTTCGTATTTTTCAAGAAATGGATGTATTCTTATTCAAATACTAGGATTGCTTCCTTAAAATTGTATGAGTTGTAATTTTCTAATAGCTAGTTCGAAAGTTCTACCTTTTTATGTATTTTTTCTAATATTTTTCCATAATGCCAATGGCAAAAACTTCAATTGAAGTTGGTAGGGGTCAAAAATTGTCCAAACTATGCAAAACTTGACATCTGGGCTAACTTTGACACTTGTGACAATATTAAGGGAGGCTTTGAGAAACACAAAAAAATATCGAAACACCCTACACTAACTTCGAAAGCTTTGATTTCAAAAAGTTACAAAATACTCCTAACTGAAAAATATTAGTTGTTAATTTGGTAGAAAATATTCCCAGTTGGACGAACAATTGACGTATGTGAAAAAAAGTTATGTAGAAGGAGTCTTAAAAATGGACTGCAGAAAAATTCATTGCGAATTTACACAGAAACCAAAAGAGATAGAAGATGAAGATGAAGAACGGTTATCAGCCTAATTTGGACCCCTTCTTATTTTGGACGTTTTTCAAACATTTGTCTCTCTTACTGCTGATTCCTCCAAATTCGTTTGGTTTGATGATGATAATTACATTCTTTGGGTTGTTTTTTAGTCTTAAGACTTTTTTAAGTTCATCTTTAAGTTCTCCACAGTTGAGAAAATGTCATCGTAAACGATTCATAATTCCATAAATTGGATTTGACAGTACAATTCAATTGTTTTCCAATGATTGGATTGTGCATTTTATATATTTGAAAAGGTTCGTAAATTTTTCAAAGTGTTCAAAATATGTTGTAAAAATAATGATGCAAAATTATATTGGACACAGCTTATAGATTTTATTTCTTAGTAAAAGATTGTTTTTTTTTCATATTAGAATAAGCAAAATGTAAAAAATCAAGTAGCGATAGGTCTAATACAGATTATATTCGGATTTCTTTTCAAGTCATTGTCAAGTCCATGGCAATTAGAGCAATTAAATGTTTATTATGTCTCCCTATTGTAAAGCAATAAGTTGCGTCGTTCTTAAATGGTAAAAGTCAAAGTTTTAATTTACTTTTTAATGCAGACTGAAAACTTTATAAATTATTTTTTTAAGTGCGGTTGCGGTAATACCGCGCGGTAAAAGCACATTTCCCGCACCGCATCCGCAAGAAAAAGTGTCTCATCGCACCGCAGTTTTTGCGGTGCGGGTGCGGTAAATACAGCGCGGATGCGGTAATTACCGCAACCGCGACGAACCCTACATACAACTATGACACAAATCCAACTACAATTAACAGCGCTAACGGAAAATAAGAACCACTAATTCTTTACAAGTATTTTGTTCTTTGGCTTGTTCGCTGCAGCCTTCGATGTTTGGTGGCATTTTTAGTGGCAGTTACTACCGCCTATTCAGTGACTGCGTTTCTTAGCCTTTGGCTTTTTGGCCTTCTTACCGCCACCACCTCCATCAACGTTTTTCTTCTCTCCGGTGGTAGCCGATTTGATTGGTCGTCCGATGCAGCTTCTCACGACCACGCACGTCTGTTATGCACTGCGTCTTACACACGTCTGGCTTTGAGAAAAGCTGCGACACCCCTATTTAAAGTAGTTTTTGAACTATTTAAACAAATTTTATATAGCAAACAACGTATCGGTAGCAAGCGTTGAATGTTTTCCTTCCGATTTATGAAACAAGATTGGCAATCCGTTTAGAAGAAGAAAAGTTATTAAGGTTCAAAAGTACGTAATGCTTTGCTAATATGCACTACTATCGCTTTCTCGCTCGTTCTCGTGGCGTGCATGAGCCTTTCCTATCCGCCCGGCTTCTAATGACCTAACCAAAACTAATATGCCGGCTTTCCCCCACTAACTGCTCTCGTCAAGCAACCCACTACGAATAATCATAAGAACAAACATGTAGTGGACCTATATATAAACTTTTCATTATTTTATTGTTCGGTTGCTGCACCATATTGACGGCTCTGTGCGGGATGGGCTGAAAATTTTCACTTTTCCGAGTCGTTTTCGAAAGATTTTTAAAAACACTATTTTGCCGTTGATAATGAATGTCCTACATATTCCAAAATTTAATACAATATTGGTACAAATATTTTCGACAAAATGCCGAAGAAATTGATTAAATCCATTCAGTACAACAAAAGATATAAGCATTCAAAATCTTGCATCATTTTTCTTCCGAAATTTTGGAAAGGGGCCCCTATATTGAAAGGTAAGCCGTTAGTCACGACAAAAATCAAGTCAATCCGTTGATTAGTTTTTGGGTTATCGTCCTTGCCAATTTGAAAAACGCGGTTTCGAGAAATACGCTATTACAGGGTGTCCCACATCAAATTGAATTACGGAAAAAACGCTGTAGAAAATGAACCATTGTGTATTTTATCTTGGAAATTTGGGTAGAAGTAGTTTACGCTACGCTACTATCGGAAACTAAAACAACCTATCAATAGACTGCATTCGACTACGTTTTTCACGCAATTGAGCTATTGTAAATAGTCTAGGAGAATTGTATTGATTACTGAAAGGTAAATATTGAGCACCGTCTAACACTGCGAGGGAAGCACCGATATTTATGAAAAATTGTTTTTCGGGTTTAAAGGAAAAATAGTTTTGAAACCCTCTATGCACTAGATAAAGTTGTGCATGACATGGCTAAAGATTGAAGGGGACATCGGAGTTTTTCACCCTGCAAAACAGTTTTTAGCATATTACAATTTACACTTTTGTCTTGAACATCAATTTTCACTTTCATGCAATAACCCCTTCTGTACTATCTTCGTGAAATTAAATCCTGTGATTAACATCTTGTGGCTGAAATCATGCGATTTAAATCGTGCGAATGACATTCTCAACACGATTTATATGTACGATTTAAATCATGTGAATAAAATCGTTCAATTAAAAACGTGCTATTAAAATCGTACGATTTAAATCACACGATTAAAATCGTGTAGTTGAAATCGTGCGATTATGATCCATGCGATTAAAATAGTGCGATTAAAATCGTGTTATTAAAAGTGTGCGGTTTAAATCGTGAGATTATTATCGTATATTTTAAATCGTGCGAATAAATCGTGCGATTAAAATTGTGTGATTTAAATTGTACGACTAAACCTGCCATTTAATAAGTTCGAATAAAATCGTGCCATTAGTATCGTGTAATTTCAATCATGCGCTTTGAATTAAACGATTGAAATCCTGCGAACATAATGGTGCAAATAAAATATTGCGGACAAAATCGTTCGATTTAGATCGTGCGAATAAAATCGTGTGAATAAAATCATGAGATTTAAATCGTGCTATTGAAATCGTTCGAATAAATCGTGAGATTTGAATCGTGAGCCTAGTCAGCAGAAAGAAATCGTGCGATTAAAATCGCGCGATTTAAATTATGCGTTTTAAATCGTGCGATTAAAATTTAATTTTTATTTCACGATTTTAATCGCGCGATTCAAATCTTAAAATTTAATTCGCATGGTTAATATCTCACTATTTCACTCGCACGATTTTAGTGGCAAAATCTTCCCCGGTCATCAATGTAACCCCGTTTTACGGTACTTACTTAAATATTACTTACCATTAAAACCTAATCTAATTATGTTTGTTGTTTATTTTGATCATAAGTCGTGACTCTGTTCGGCATAATAGCAAAAGTAGAAAAGATGTTTAATTTTTCCCACCGTGCCAAAGAGCCTATCTAGATGTAACACCCGCAACAGAAGGCAGTAACCATTAAGTTTCACAGCGCGTTGAAAAATTAAACTTGAATGCAAAAGCTTCTCGCAATAAATGTAAGCTTCGCGCTTTTGCGTGGCTATCTTTCCAGCGCTACCCAGTTAAGCTCAGCCGGAATTGAACTGGAATTCTGGCTGGTTCCAGTTCGTACACGGGCTCCAGTGACACAACCGATTCTAACTAGAATCGGTTGTGTCACTGGAGCCGGAATACGAACTGGAACCAGCCAGAATTCCGGTTCATTTCCGGTTGAGCTTAACAGGGTACCTACAAGCTCTGTAACTTTCGAATTCGAAACGCTAACGTTTGCGTTCGCTGTGGTTATGGTGCTTTAGAAGTTTAAACTGCAGATGCCGCTGACGAAGTAATAGGGTTGTTTAACATAGTTATATCAATGGAATTGTGGATACATTCATTTTCAATCACCTGTTGTAATTATTCTCGAGCTAAAGTTTTACCATATAAAAGTCCCACAATCTAGCAGGTATTTATAGGAATGGTTCCCCAAAATAATTATGGGTATATCTATAACTGTTATATCTAATCCCACAACTCATTTATACACTAATACTAACTACAGTAGGACGGTTTAAGTTTTCAAATATCCACAGCCTTCAATATAACGGTTTCCTTTATATCAGGCTAGCTTTGATAGAAATCGTGCACATAGGGTGATGAGCCTATTTGCACCATGTTTCTATTATCACCTTACCCATTTGAAGCCGTTGGTTAGAGCAGTGTCTGCCATCTTTGTTCAACGCATTGAGTCAAATGGTAGCGCTACAATAGGGGCACTCGATTCGAGTTTTCATTGTGCTCAAACACGAGAATTTTACTGTTTTCAGCGCATTTGTGTTATTATATTGGTTCTTAACAACGAAGCAAAGCGGTTCATGTCAATTTTTACGCATTCCATTGGTTGTAAGGCAAGAAATTACCGAATTAGTGAGGCACCTTGCTTAGTATGGTGAAAATAGGCTCATCACCCTACCACTGTTTTGGGCGTCTGTGACGACATTCATTATTTACAAGGAATTGCTTGGGAATATTTCATGTATGCCAGTTAAGGTTGTTATGGTAATAGGCAAATCAAATATCAGCTATGAATATTATTTTGATAGAACATGTTAATATTCAGATAGTGTATAGCTACCGCGTTTTGCTAAGTACCGTCGGGCGGCAAATTTCGCTTCTTTTAGCTCACGGACCATATCCAGTGAGAATCGGTTCGTGGCACTATGTGAACTAGGACACATGAATTATAGCCCTTAGTCAATACCAGCTGAATTCATACTTAGACTTCCTCTATACTCGTAGCAGTTGTGCGAAAAAAGTCACCATCCAAAGAAAATTCTAATCTCGTCAACAAATTTACAATTCTGCTAGCATCCTTAAAAATCGAAACCCAATTTGTCGGGCAGCTTTCTGTACACGTTCAACACGACATCTGATATTTAGCCAGTAAGCCACAAACCGACCATTCGTTTCTGTGGGCGGACGAACCTCGCGGGTGCGGTGCGCAGAATATGCGGTGTGGTGTGACTACCGATTCGCCTTGCTCTACGGACGGACATCGTCCATCGGGGTGGTGCACGTTACGAAATGTACCATCGTACTGCCAATGCCGCCGCGGTGCACCGGTGCGTGGTGGTAATTCACATGCAGTCAAAAATGTTTACTTCAGGCCGTCTATGTGGCCACTCACTGCGTACGGTGTTGGACGGACACCCAACCAAATCAATAAAACTGTCGCACACTTCACTTTTAGAATAACCACTAGATACCGACTGGCAGTAGTCGGAACCGACGTGTGTGTGTGGAGCGAGACACAATGTCAATCTTTGGGCACTTGAATGTAGTTCTCCGAGCGATGTACCGTTTTTGCTGGTCGCGGCAGAATTTTCACATGCACTCGAAGGCATCGGATTGAAGATTTAGCCGGCAGTAGGTACACCCTGAAAGAGCAAGTTTTGGCCGTGGCAAGTTGATCAGCTGTGAGTGCATTATTATTATCGCGAATGGCCGTTTGATTGATTGATTGGTCGACGCGGCATGCATTCGTAAGTGGTTTTTCCCCGGTTGGTGCTCTTTGTAGTTCGGTGTCATGTGGTTGCTAATTTTCGGAAATTAAGGCGAGTCCGAAAGTGCACACGCAGAGAAAAACTGGTCGCGATATGTACAAATAGAAGCTTTTGGTATTTTCCGATGCAGAGCTGGCGTCAATAATGCAACGTATAGCTTTTGTTTTATTAATTTAATGGTACGTAAAATTACAAATAAAAATTAATTTATAAAAATTGGTTAATTGGCCACTTTTTCAATCCTTTTGCTGGGTTAACTGTCACATAGACATATTAATTCTCACGCGAGAAAAAGCATACCTGATATCCAACTTTTCCAGGATAAGATCAGTCGCAAAATTATCCATCTCCAAAAATAGTGTGGGAAAAAGGTTTCCGATAAAATTTCCTCACTCACCGGAGAAGGCGATCATTTTTAATTCGACGACTGAAAATGAAAGTCGCATGCTTTGTAAAAATAACGCGCTTCAAATATATTAGAATGCAAAAATCGCAAATAAGCTTCAACAATAAAAATCGGACTGGAGCTTTCCTCTGTGAGAGTCCGATAAAAAAACCTTCGGTATAAAAAACGCTAAAAATATATCCGATTTTTACAAAGTAGTTTTGGTTAACCGACTTTTAATCTTGAACGTCACAATACACGGAAGCTCCTGCGTACAAATTATGTATTTTTATCCGTTTCTAATACTGGAGGTTCGCCCTTTCCGAGTTTTGTGTTCGACACCTTTTTAACCAATTCTTATGCTGATGGATCATCCGATTTTTATGCTTGAAGTAGAGATATTTGTTGTGGGGGTTCTTAGCAGCAAGTGTGTTAAAAATAAATTTGAATTTGTGCACACATTTGTGAAAACTTCTCAAACGTCCAAAATTCGATGTCGCAAAGCCGATGTCGGAATTCCGATGCCGGAAACTATTGTCCAACGAGCTCTTAACCAATTTTTATAAACTTGATTTCAAATGAAATAATTATTTCGCAAGAAATTCGACGTCGGAAACCCGACGTCGGAATCTCTGCGTCAGAATTTCGACCGATTACCGACGTAGGAATTCCGCCGTCAAATTTCCAATGTTGGATTTCTGACGTCGGATTTCAGAGGTGGGAATTCCGACGTTGAATTTCCGACATCGGAATTTCTACGTCGAATTTCCGTCTGAATTTTCGTCGAACGTCGATTTTCAACGTTGAATTTTTGTCGTCGGAATTCCGACGACGAATCCGACGTCGGAAATTCGACGTCGTATTTCCGCTGTTGAACTTCCTTCCTCGAATTCCCGACCTCGGATTTCCAATGTCGAATTTCCAACGTCGGATTTCTGATTTCGAATTTCCGACGTCAGATTTCCGATAATGGATTTCTGTTGCCGAATTTACAACGTCGGAATTCCATCGTCGGATTTCTAACGTGGCATTTCCGACGTCGGAATACCGATGTTGAATTTCCGACATCAGAATTCCGACGTCAAATCTCCGACGTCTGAATTCGGGCGTCGGAAATTCGGCGTCGGAATCCCTATGTCAGAATTTCGACGTGTTCCGATTTCAAATTTTCGACGTCGGATTTCTGACTTCGAATTTCCGACGTTGAATTTCCGGCATCGGAATTCCGACGTCGAATTTCCGACGTAGGATTTCCGATATAGGGTTTCCGATGTGGGAATTTCTACGTCGAATTCCCGTCTGAATTTTCGTCGAACGTTGAATTTCGACGCTGAATTTCCGACGGCGGAATTCCGACGAAGAATTCACGACGACGGAAATTCGAATTTTTCTGATGTCGGATTTCCGATGTCGAATTTTCGACTTCGGATTTCTGACGATAGAATTCCGACGTCAAATTTCCGACGTCGGAATTTAATCGTCGGATTTCCGATGCCGGATTTCCGACGTAGCAATTCCGTCGTCAAATTTCCGACTTCGGATATTCGAAGTCGGATTTCTGACGCAATATTTCCAAGGTGAGAATTCCGACGTTGAATTTCCGACATCGGAATTTCTACGTCAAATTTCCGTCTGAAATTTCGTCGAACGACGTTTTTCGACGTTAAATTTTTGACGTCGGAATTCCGACGACGAAATTACGACGTCGAATTTCCGATGTAGAAATTCCAATGTAGGATTTCCGTGGGAATTCGTACGTCGAATTTCCGTTTGAATTTTCGTCTAACGTCGAATTTTGACGTTGAAACTCTGACGTCGGAATTCCGACGACGAGTTTATGACGTCGAATTTCCGACGTCGGATTTCAGATATCGAATTTTTGACGTCGATTTCCGACGTCGAATTTCTCACGTCGGATTTCCGACACCGAATTTCCGACGTCGGATTTCCGACGTCGGATTTCCGATGTCGAATTTCTCACGTCGAATTTCCCGCGTCAGACTTGCAATGTCGAAAATCCAACGTCAAATTTGCAATGTCGGATTTCCCATGTCGGATTTCCGATGTCGAATTTACGACGACGAATTTAAGACGTCGAACTTCCGACGTCGGATTTCCAATGTCGAATTTCCGACGTAGAATTATGACGTCGAATTCCCGACTTCGGATTTCCGATGTTGCATTTCCGACGTCAAATTTTCGACTTCGGATTTCTGACGTCGGAATTCCTACGTCAAATTTCCGACGTTGGAGTTTCATCGTCGGATTTCCGATGTCGGATTACCGACTTAGGAATTCCGTTGTCATATTTGCGACGTCGGATTTCTGACGTCGAATTTCCGGCGTCGGATTTCCGATGTCGAATTTCTAACTTCTTAATTCCGACGTCGAATTTCCGACGTCCGAATTCTGACGTAGAATTTCCGACGACGAATTAAAGACTTCGAATTTCCGACGTCGGATTTCCAATGTCGAATTTCCGACGTCGAATTCTGACGTCAGATTTCCGACGTCGGAGTTTCTGACGTCATATTTCAGATGTCGAATTTTCGACTTCGGATTTCTGAGGTTGGAGTTCCGACGTTAAACTTCTTACGTCGGATTTCTGACGTCATATTTCCGACGTCGGATTTCTAACGTCGATTTTCCGACGTCGGAATTCTAATGCTGGATTTCCGACGTGGGAATTCGTACGTCGAATTTCCGTCAAAATTTTCGTCTAACGTCGAATTTCGACGTTGACACTCCGACGTCCGAATTCAGACGACGAGTTAAGAACGTCGAATTTCCTACGTCGGATTCGCGATGTCGAATTTCCGACGTCGAATTACCAACGTCGGATTTCCGATGCTGAAATTCTGACGTCGGATATCCAATGTCGAATTTTCGATGTCGGATTTCCGACGTCGGATTTCCGATGACGAATAACCGATGTCGAATTTTCGACTTGGGATTTCTGACGTCGGAATTCGGACGTCAAATTTCCAACGTCGGAGTTCCAATGTCGAATTTCCGACGTCCGATTATCGATGTCGGAATTTCGATGTCGGGTTTTCGATGTCGGATTTCCGATGTAGGATTTCCGACGTCGGATTTTCGACGTCGGATTTCCAATGTCGAATTTCCATGCCAGATTTCCGAAGTCGAATTTTCGACTTCGGGTTTCTGACGTCGGAATTCCTATGTCAAATTTACTACGTTGGAATTCCGTCGTCGGATTTCCGATGTCGGTATTCCGACGTCAAATTTCCGACTTCGGATATTCGACGTCGGATTTCTGACGTCGAAATTTCCGAGGTCGGAATTCCGACGTTGAATTTTCGAATTACCAGCGTCGGATTTTCGATGCAGGAATTCCGACTTGGGAATTCCTACATCGAATTTCCGTCTGAATTTTTGTCTAACATCGATGTTTGACGCTGAATTTCCGACGTCTGATTTCCGGTGTTGAATTTCTGACGTCAAATATCCGACGTCGAATTTCAGACGTCGGATTCCCGAAGTCAAATTTCTGATGTCGGATTGGCGCTGTCGAATTCTGACGTCGAATTTCCGACGTCGGATTTCCAATATCGAATTTCCGACATCGAATTTTCGATCCAGGATTTTCGTCGGATTTTCGATTCAGGATTTCCGACATGGGAATTCCTACGTCGAATTTCCGTCTGAATTTTCGTCGTACGTTGATTTTCACCGTTGAATTTCCGACGCCGCATTTCTGACGACGAATTTTCGCATTTCCAACGTCGGATTTCCGATGTCGAATTTCCGACGTCTTATTTTAGATTTCGAATTTCCGACGTCGAAATACCGACGTCGGATATCCAATGTCGAATTTCCAACGTCGAATTTCTGACGCCGGAATTCCGACGATGAATTTCCGACATCGGATTTCCAATGTAGCATTTCTGACGTGGGAATTCCTACGTCGAATTTCTGTCTGAATTTTCGTCGAACGTCGAATTTTGACATAGATTTTCCGACAGCGAATTTTCGACGTTGGTTTTCCAACGTCGAAATTCCAACGTATGGATTCGGAAAAAAAACCACACAACTTGCTGCTCTCTCTAACGTCGGAACTCCGATGTCGAATTACCGGCGTCGGATTTGCAACGTTGAATTACCGACGTCTGATTTCAAACTTCAAATTTCCGACGTCGGAATTCCGATGTCGGATTTCCTATGTCGAATTTCCGACGTCGGATCTCTTATGTCGAATTTCCTATGTTTAAATTTTCTATTCCGGATTTCTGACGTCGGAATTGCGACGTCAAATTTCCTACGTCGGAATACCGTCGTCGAATTTTCGACGTCGAATTTCGACGTCGGATTACCACTGAACTAGTAGCCGGTGATGCTCTAACCCAGTAAAGTTCAGCCGGAAATGAGCGGGAATTTCGGCTGAACTTTAGTGGGAAGACGATTTCGCTAACTTTTCAGAGCAGCGTGCTAAAGATGGGCGGGTATGGGATTTTTCGTACCCGCACCCGACCCGAACCCGAATATTGTTTTTGTAGGCTTGCCCGAACCCGACCCGTACCTGGATTTAATAAAAATACAAAACCCGAACCCGATCCGTACCCGGACATGAAAAAGAATCCGAACCCGACCCGCACATGCATTAAAAAATTAAAAACCGTGCCCGACCCGATCCCGATTTTCAATCAATAAATTTAGGCTACTTGCGATAGCGTTTTCATTTTTTAAGGAATTTTTCTTATTACGTTCGAAAACTGTCACCTATCAATTCTACAAAACAAAATGAAATGCAACATATGGAAATATTTTTTACATAATTTGAGGTAAAAAATGAGAGACAGTGCCATGTGCCTAATACAAACGAAGAAAAAGAAACTCCGCCAACTTTCGCCTTCCGCGAACTAGGCCTAGGATCTCCTGTTATTACACTAGTTTACAAAATAAAAATATAATTCTGAACATCAATATATGACCTTTATTTTCGATGTAAAATTGTGTGCTGAATCCGAGCAAGAAGTTCAAAAAAATATAGTAGAACAGTTTTAGAGATAGAGTAAATAGAATAATTTTATCTTTAAAATAAAAAATGCCTTCAGTAAAATTCAAATATCTTAAGATATAGCGCACCGATATGAAATATTATTATGTTAAAATAAACGCAAAGATATGTACTTTTGGTCTTCTGAACAATTTCTTATAGTGCTACTAATAATTCTGACGTTATTTACGAGGAGGAAATATTCGACCTCATTTATCCAATTGTTTGAAAACTTCAGCTCAGTAAAGGGATAACATAACAAAGTTGATACTAAATAATAAGCATTATGTTTACACGTATCATACACATTTGGATATGCACTAAATCCGTTGTAAACTGCACGCTCCACAGCGCCCGTAAATACATATCGAAAATTTATGACGGGGCAAAATGGTAAATGCTCTCACTATCTTCACAAATGGTGGCTTATCTCCCTATTTTGTCACGTTTTGTTCTACTAAAAATTTATTTTACGTTAATAAAACAGCTACAAGTTTTAATTTGAAAGTATACTGAAGAATTCACATAGGCTTTTACGGCGTATCGATTTCACTGCACTTGTCCACAAAACTTTTATATTAAAATGCATTGCATAAGTGTTACGTGCGTGCGCAAGTTTCAAAATATTTTAAGTTCTTCAAATTACAAAAATTACAAATTATCAAATTCAGATTTTGAGGTTTTAAAACTAAAATGAGTTTTGTACGAACTGCTAGATGCACTAGGTAGTAAAATAAATTATTAGTTTTACAAATAATTAGCTTTACGATACGTGACGTATGTAGTAAAATTTGTATTACCATTGTACAAAACAGTACTGCAGCTAAACTTTCAAGATATGAAACTATATGACGTGTGATAGTTGGGTTTACAACCAATTTTGTATCATAAGAGTGTTATTTTCTGTATAAAACTTGTAAATATTACACGCAGTATTGTATACCAATCATCCGATGACTTATCACTTCAATGAGCCTGAAATCATTGTTATTGTTGAATATTACCACAGCTCAAAATCTCTCAAAATTCTTCATTTTAGTTATTTACCAGAGTTCTAATAGAGAACCCTTCATATTTTATGAAACGACCCCTAGAAAAATGGAGGTGGTTCAATAAATGGAACCAGAGAAACTCAAAAAATTCCTATTTTACAAAAATGAATAACTTTCGCAATTTTCATCTGATTCAAACAAACAAGTGTTTATTTTCACTGGTTGCAAGCTTTCAATTTCCTTCAATTTTTTTTTTTAATTGCTTTATCTTGCCCAAGATTTTGACCAAACGCTCATTTTTTAAAGATGATGAAAAAATAAGAACAAACTCGAAATATCGTCGGAGCTATTAGTCGCACTAAAACAGAATGCTCGGACAACCAAAAATACATGCATTTACTCTTAATTTAACATAATAATAGTCCATGTCGATGAGCTATAACCGTAGATATTTCTGTTTTACTAAACGTACATTTTATTTTAAAGATGAAATTTATTTCTTCACTCTAGCTCGAAAACTGTTCTACGGTAAAATTTTTGGATTTCAATTTTGGATGCAGTATACGATTTTACATTGAAAATGACCATCAACTGATTGAGTACAGAAATGCTGTAAACTAGTGTTATATTTCGGCATAAATCTTTACATGTGAACGAAACCAGAAATACCACAGTTCCAGATTCCTCTCGGCAACAGCATTTGACATGGAAGCTGCCACTAATCACGATTTAGTTAGTGAGATGCGAGGACAATTATTACTAAACTATTTTACCTTAATATCGGGGTATATTTCAGTTTATATGGGGCTTCTTTTAGTAAATTTTCGATAAGATCAATTCTTCCAAAAAACATTTGAACAAACATCAATTTTATTCCAAACACGCTCAACTTCTGTCCGTCATGATTGTTTTGTAATTTATTAATAGCGGTAAGCTTGAAGCTAGTTGGTATCGCCGCACGGTACTATCTTTGATTTTAAGCCTGAGTTTAGTCCGGTCTAACACGTTAGTACCTGTCATTGCAGAAATGACTGCATCCTGAAGCCAAATGAAAACAGTGTAAAGGGGCGCCATATTCCTCTTGCATACATCTCAATAATTTGAATCAACTTTTCGACCTTTATGTGCAATATTATGGCCCACGTTGCACACAAACCATATGAGGGCAAGTAAGCAAGTTTTATCCCGTACGAAAAACAGGTATAATCGAGTTTTAAATGTCATTTTTTTGATATTCTTTATCGTCCTATCCATAAGGTGCTGCACGCTCATTTGAAAATGTCATGTCGAAGAGGTTAGCAGAAGTCGAATTATTTTGAAACTAACCGTAGAACGAAATTTTATAATTGGATGCAGAGCTGCATTAAATAAAAATTGTTTTCGTTTGTTAGTTTACTTATGGCTATCAAAATGAGTGAAGCTGTTTAATTTATCCACAAATTTTTAGTTAGTTTAACTAGAGGAAAAGAAAAGAATATATAATCACAATGTGTACCCTTTTCTACTTCTTCTACTCTTTTCACAAAGAACACAAAAAGCAAGTGGATGTTTTCTTAATTTTGTACTGCTTTCGAAAGAATCCAAACTAAGATTAAATAAAAGATTGTAAATAAAGCCATGTCATACAACCTAAGTAACACTATGACGGCAAACAATCTACAAATATTATCATTTTGATCGTTATTTAAATAATATCGAAGCTTGCTTATATTGTTTCACTATTTATAATTTTCCATCAGATCTTGGACGATTAGCATTTCCACTGTAGAACAAATTGTCGTTTAATTCTTAGTGATAGAACAGAAATGCACAGGGTTTGAAAGAAGTTGTGAAAGTTGAGACTGGACAAATGACTTGGAAAAATGACACAAAAAGTTGAATGCGGAAGAATCGCCTAAATCGTGTAGTAACTTACGGGGGTAAAGTATTGTCGGCAAAAAAATGGATTCCTTAATTTCGATGCAAAGATTGTCTATTCAGTCAGGTGCCACGTCGAAAACTGGTTTTGCGGTGTACACCATAACTCAAAATCTGTTGGACCAATCGTTGATACATTTGCATAGTTGTTTTCAACATCACTCCACAAGTAACTAATGTAGCTTTTATTTCTTGGTCGATTTTCGAACTTTTCGTAGCACTTTGAAGCCAAAGTCCGATTATTGCTAAAAAATGAAAATGCTATTGAAAAAAAATAATAATATCAAGCATTTAGCAAAAAGCTTTTGTAGTTACCTGGGCAATGATGTGAAGAAGAAAAACCGTGCAAAATTCAGTACGATTGGCCCAGGAAATTTTGAGTTACGGTTTACACCGCATTTTGTTGAGGTGCGTCCTGAAGATTCACTGTCTGCATCAAGTGTCAGGTTCAATTTGTTAAGTTATATCTGTCAATTGATTATCAGACAGATTGCAGACTATAGGAAGTAATTAATTGTAATTTATTATTTTGTAACCGGGATTTGAAGCTTTCTCAATTTTCGCACGACGTCGCAAAATTTCGTTGAATTGAACGTTTTAGCAATCCAAGATGTTGAAAGCTCAGCAATTTGGATTTAACCCATTTGACAGATTTACTTCGTTGAAAATCAGCTTTTGAAGTTGTCAAATTCTCAGCTCAATCACTGAACTTTTGGTATTTCAGAATTGATTAAGTAATCGTGCTGATAATATGAATTACTTCATTTTCAGCAAAGTAGGTCTGCCAAATTCTATATTCATGGTTAGTGGAGTAGTTGGGTAGGATGGTATAATAAGCCCCACCAGTCTAAAATATCAGATTTCTTTTCCAATGACCACATAATTATCTGAAGCAAATAAATAATTGTTTTTGGCTTTTTTATGTGCTGCAGAACAGCAACTAATACAAACGTTTCCAAAAAAAAGGTAAGCTTCCATTATTGTTCTTAAGCATTTGATTTAATTTGAAATAGTCAGATTTGGCTGACCTGTCTGTTTACTAAATATATATGTTACAGATGCTTTTTAAATCCTTGGAGTGGCTAGAGACTAACAATACAACTTTATAACGTTCACGATAGTATGCACCATAATTAGCAAAATAGTGAAATAACGTTGTATACCATGTTCACACTACAGAGTTAAAAGATGTTATAATAATTAGCAACAAGAAGAGGGTCATCGAGATAGCGTTAAAACACGTATTTACTTGTTGTGTGAACGTAGTATTAGCCATTTGAATCTTAAATAATTCTAATGTTACTTTGTTTAAGCTAAATCAAGTATTCCAAAATTATTTAAAAAAAATATAAATACGTCAGACAATTAAATGGCATAAACAGTGCATTTTTTTATTAACCTTATTGTACGGTTTTTAACATTGCCGTGTACTGCCGATCAGGAGTCAGTAATGCAAATGGCAACATCATGTTACCGGAAAAAGACAAAAATATGACATGCTCCTCTTGCGCGTGCTTCGTTATTTTCAATCCTCTCTTCGGCTTTCTTCTGGATCAATATGGCTCTCTTTGCTCGCAAAGAGATGGCAATAAATAAGCCAGTTTTAACAGGTAGGAAAGACAAGCACCGTCGAACTATATTTACCTGTATATTGATTTCTCTGTTCTTTCCTTCTCTCTATACGCTTAATTCCAATTGTTCATCGAAGAGTTACAGGAGAGCATTTGGATAAATCGAATCGATTATCTCATATTCAGATCAAAGTTGTTTTTGCGAATTCGAATCAAAACTGCAATAAGAATTGTTTTGATTCTTTTCTTTTACATATCGCTGTGAGAATAAGTGGGATAATTTTATTCCTTAATATAAATCAATAGCATCAAAGAAAGTGAATAACGAAAAAAAATAGTTATTTTTTTTCATTGGATAGATCCAAATAAATAACAATCGGATGTAGATCGTAAAATGCACTATTTTATAAATTTTCTTATCTTCACTCCCAGTTTACAAATTGAATCAGAATGTTAACTGCTTACAAAGTAACTCTATAAATATCCTAAGCAAATATTAAATAAAAGATTTTAAATATACGCATTTTTCCTATATGAATAAACTCACATAAAACATCCAAATAAAAATATTTTATAATTGATTGCGAACGCAACGGCGATCAATATATTTGTTCGTCAAAATAGATTACTAGGATGCTCAAAACTTTCATTTCTGTTTATTTATAAAATCGTAGAAATTTTGTTAGCAAATAAAATCGTTCCAATCTGCATTGATTCATTACAGAAATATGCAATCAACAATATGAAATATAACACTTGTGCTCATTCTGTCAAAGTTTTATTTTTTGTTTGACCTTTGTTTACTTTTTATTTAAGCTTCGCTGAAAAAAAAACTTGTACAATTTTAATTCGCAGAGTGTGATCTAACCTTTATTTATAATCGATATTTATTCCAAACTTGTGAAAATTAGCTTGAAACGAATATAAATATTCTCCCCCCGGTGTCGACAGGTATCGTGTTCAATTAGAATGATATTCACAGTTCATTTTGAATTCAAATTGAAATATTTCAACCAATTTTTTAATCAAAGTTTGAAATAACTTTCATGGCAGCAGTTACACACGATGGTTAACACTGAAAATTTATCATCTCGCTCTTACATATGCTAGGCCCATTAGTTTGACACATATTGCCCGGGTTTAAACCTGTCAAAGTAATGGGATACAACATGCTAGAGCGAGACCCCATGTTTCAGTCCGTGAATACATGGAGACAGTAGCGCTTTGCTCCCTCTAGTAGTTATAATCTCTTTTGTTCAACCACTTCAAATTTATTCACTTTTGTGCATTAAATATTATGTCACTACAAAAAACTGTACATCATCGGCCAACTATAAACTATCCATCAAGTTAAAGTTCTAAGTTCAGAAACATATCAGTTACATAATGACAAAATTGTTCTCACACGCTATGGAATGAGACATATGACGAAGAAAAGCTATTTTACTGTAAGAAAATATCGCAATGAAAAACAATTCTCCATGTTGTCTAATTTACTCATTTTCTTTAACATGAATTTGTTGTTTTTTAACATTGTCGTGTATCGCAGATCAGAACGCAGTCATATAAATGACAGCATCGTTGATTTAAAGCTTACAAAATAGTTTTGGCCGGTTTAAAAGTTAGTCCGGTTTAAATATAGTTAGTACGCGTTTAAGCTTACGGCTATAAGTGTTCTTACAATTGAAAAAGTGCAATTTATCAGCTTATTTTAGATTAATCGGAATAATCTTGTGTATCAATAAATTTTGTAGTAACGCTAAACATTTTTGTCAATAAAATCATAAAAATCTACATTTTTTATGTTTGATGGTTAATTTAGACTATTTTCCTTAAACAGGTCGATAGAAGTCATATCTATCTTTCCCATACACTTGTTTTTTCTGAATGTTGGAAAGATGAAGGAAATTTACAACATTAATACTTCAAAAATGCTCGAAGAACCTCACAAAAACCAATGTTTCCCTGTCTAATGGTACAGCAACATTTAAATTATGAGCTTCCAGTTAAAAATCTATGGATAGTCCCGTTCATTTGATACACGCTGACCTATCGGACGTCGGATGTCAAAATGGGAATATAACGCTTGTTTTAATATTTTTCTACGAGAATAAGTTATCACTTTTTGATAGTGGCGGGAAAAGGTCATTCAAACATTCAAAAAAATTTATACAGGTAAGTGTGCAATATTTCTTAAAATCCCGACCCGACCTGTACCCGGAATAAATATTAGTTCAATGAGATACACCACTGTAGAATTTAAAAAAAAATGTATTTATTATTTGCCTAAAATGTGCATTAGGGTTTCAAAAGTGATATGCCAAAAAAGGAAGGCGACAATAATACATAAGTCTAGATAAACATGTGAAAAGAACATAAGCGCAAATGAGAGTCTTTCTTTGTTTACTTTCTCTTTCGATTATTGCTTTCTCTAGTAACGTACGTAGGATTTTATTCTTTCTTATTGCATTTGTTTTAATTTCCAAAAGAACTGCGGGAAAATGCTGTCCAGCCGCCATCTTGTATTGGAAATAGTTGACACTTTTATTTTTTGTAAACCACAACTAGCATTATAAATCCCACTTTGCGGGATCTTGATTCATCTTTACATTAATACAACGCCTAAACTTAATAGGTCAAACCAATGTCAACCAGAATCGTTGCTGAGAAAGCAAATATATCTAAATTGGAACGTATCAAACAAACTACATGTTATTCCACAATATGGCTATCATGATCGATTAATGTGCAAACTTTACTCTCCCTCCGTGTTCGAGCTGATTTACGGAGAATGTTGATCGATTTTCGCCTTATCCACCGAAGTAGCTGCGTAACGTGACCGGAAAATTCTCACACGCTTCAACGCGAAATGCCATCGCCGCCGGTGGAAGGCACTGCCAAAGCAAGAACATGTTGTAACCTCTTATGACAAGTACCATGTACGTCAATGGTTTTACCAGAAAGGAAGGTCAACGACGATTAAATAGTTTTTCAAAGTGTGCGAAAATTGGATTGCACCTACCTTAGCCAAATTTGTAAGTAACACCTATAGCTATCTTCAGTTTAACGCTTGCGAGCTCATTTTTAATTCATGATCTTTTGTACAAAGTATAATGTTTAAAGACGCTTGGTAGAGAAGAGTAAGTTTAGTCGAGCACCTGTGAGAAAATAAATAAAAATCTATTTCGTATGCCAAACAACGGTGACCAATCGTTCCAAACGACGAATTAATTTAGCAGATCATTAAACTTTCAACTATTATATTTACTAGATAGCACAAGAGTTACTCAGTGCCCACCTAGTGTATAATGGGTTGGTATTTTTTCCTAAACTGTGAGAAAGTTTTTTACTCCGCCCGCTATGCACTAATGCTTGAGTGCAGCGTGAACGCTTTGTGTCGCCACAGTGTGAACGCGCATGAAAACGGTACTTTGTCACGGAAGAGAAACATGGCACTAAACGAGTGTTGTTTGCCAAAGCATATCAAATAATTATGGACTTTTATAGTAATTTTTGTCATCCATCAATTTACAATTTTAATACATGCTTTTGTTGCACTCGTTTAGTGTTGCAATATTACCTAAATTATTTCTGATTCTTTGGCGAAAAACACGATGACATCTCTTCGTACATTCATCTTCAGTGTCCCAATATCAGATCTTATTACTAATCGAGTTGCATAAACGTTAAACCGTGAAACGTTTAACCAATTAGTGTCAAAATGCCCGTCAAAAAATCACCTCTACTCGATGACCTAAAGAATTTCGTACTTGCTCACAATTATCCAAACTGCACTTAGCACTAATTACTCTTAAATACGCTCACCATTGACACCCGAGACCCCGTCTCATTTCACCATCACAGATCTTAATTAACTTTTTTCTATCGAACAATTCCGAACCAGACCGAATAAGTCAGCTCAAGCAAACTGCCCCGCGGTTGGAAAAAACCGGGTGTGCAATTTATTTCATGCTAAATCTGTTACGGTTTTGAGCTCAGCAGCGCCATAAATCATGGACAGAAGACGGCTTGATTTTGCTTCTTTACTCGACATGCGTTTTATACATCCACAACACCTAAAACTGATTCATGCAACGCAACACGCAGCTGGACCACACACAAAGATTCTGATCTTTACGATAGTTGTTACTTTGATTGCACATCGACTGCACTTCAAGCGCGGTGGTAATTTATTCAAATTGGTCACCTCCGAGTGATGAATTGACTAAACCAATTGTGAATTCATACTGGTTGATATGTTTAAAAGTTTAGCTAAACTGTTCCGTAGAGAATAATTGTATTTGTAGGAGACGGTAAGGACACTTGATTCTTGGGGATACATGATTCCCAGGCAGTATCGCGTAATCAAACAAAAAAACAATATAAAATGGATACTATTGAATTGATACAAAATTTAAATTAATCAACACTGGGAGACATATTTGTAAATCTACTACGAATAGGTTTCGTGCAGAAAACTTTCGTAAAATATACGAATTTGCCATCGATATGATGAATCATTCGTTGTTCTATGGAGACGTTTTACGTTTCTTTTTTTTGTGTTATTAGTTTTTCATAAAAACCACGAAACGGCTTTCGTAGGCTTCAGAGTTACAATTATTCAAATTCATAGAATGAAAATTGATCATATTCAGCCGCATTCATTTGCAATATTCAGTTACGCAGCTGAACACGCCAAACGAACAAACCGCCCTTTCTTCCATGCAGATTTTCATTCTTCTCCGATTTTTACACGAAGCAAGCGTTCAGCAACGAATCAAACGCATCAAAGTAGGCCCTGGCATAATGTAAGCGATGAATTTTGCTGTTTTATATTCTTTACCGACATTTGAAAACATTTGCCTAGATAATTAGGTTCATTACTGGCACAGTTAACCTCACTTTTCTTGACAGTTTGCTTGTACTGTTTACATGGCCTTAGAAAAATTTGTGGACGACTAGATTCGCTCGAAGAAAATCGTAAAGAATTTTTCTAAGTCCATGTAAACAGTACAAGGGAACTGTCAAAAATGAGCACTCAGTTCATTTGTGACGTCAGCGTAAAGTATTCAATTGTTGTTCTATATGCTTTATCGGTATTTGAAAACATTTGTCTAGATAATTAGTGAAATGAATATTATTGTACGATATTCAACTGAGTGAATAACATGGATTTTCGAATGAATATTTTTTCTATTCACCACGAGCCGCATCAGGTTCATTTTCTGCCGTCAAAAAAGAACTTCGATTATTTTTAACTCTGGTTGGTTTATTACGAGTCGGTCTCATTACAGCGATTCCATGAGAAACCAGCCGACCGCACAATATGGCCATCGTCAATTCAAACGAAACTTTGCAGGTGTGATCGGTTTATGAATCTTCATGATATTCTCTGGCAATTGTAATATTTTGATACAAGAGCAATTTTGCAAAAGGGCGTAGACGTTAACACGTACAATAATTTCTAAAAAAATATTGTTCGCATTTTTTGCAGTTTTTTTTAAATTTGCTGCCGAAATTGACGACGTAACTAAACAGTTTATATATTTTTAGATGCCTTATACGAATACCTTTGGAACGATCTATAGATTGTTGAAATCGGACTATTATCAAAAGAGATATTTAACATTAAATGCGTACGAAAGATGTTTATCATTTCCTATAGCCAGAAATAAGACCAAAAACATTCAATGTGTTATTAGCACCAAAACGGATAATTTTAGGTCAATAGTATCTTCGGAGAATTTAAAGCATACAATATGCCCTTTCTATTGATATTGCGATTTCACTGATTAATCCCCCTAAGAATGAGATATTTTCATAAATTTTCTTGGAAGTGATTGTATTGAAATACAGTGGAGATACGATTTTATCAGCCCCGATTTTATCTACCCCAGATTTTATCAGCTATTTGACCCGATTTTATCAGCTTCATATGAAAATTGATAGTTGGTAGTTTGATGGGCTCTAGCAGACGAACCAAGTTGAGTTCGAGTAAATCCTTTCTTGGGCATATATTTCTTATCTTAGAAATCCGAAAAATGCAGAAATAAAAATATTATCATTTTTAAATTTTGCGCTGTCAGACCCCCTTAAGGGGAACTTAAAGTAAATAATCAGAAAAAGTTGCGAGGCTATGTCTAAGGACCAAAGAAGAATATTTTAAGAGCTTTGTTTTATTAAAAATACAAAAAATAAATGTCCCGTTTTTATCAATGTCCCTGTTTTATCAGGTTAAAATTCGCCAAGGGGCTGATAAAAACGGGTCCTCTCTGTAATACCTTCAGAAAATTTGTAGCGTTTACTTTTGCGAATAACATCAAATACATATTTAGAGTACTTTAAAAGCTATGGCTTGTTGTTTGACCCTTTGTCGTATATTTTAAATGAGCCAAATATTATTTCGACAAAACGAATTTCGTATTTCATTTTTCTATCTACAACCGCTAGAATATCCACCCACCGAATAATTCCAGGTTGTCTAGATGGAATTTGATCACTTACCGGTGCAAAAATTTTCATTTGCGCGAACCTTCTGACTTATAACCATCGGATCGATCTGAAACATATCTCGGAAAACGAAAAGCGAAATGAATAACTCCAAGCAGTGGTGTAGCGCGAGGCTAAAATTGGATTGAAGTTAAAAACTTATTGATGCAGACTGATTTAATTCACTATTACAATGATAATTATCTGATCAGTACATTGATAACCTATTGTTTGAAACATCATGAGGACCTTTGAAAAATTGTGGGAATGCGATCCTGATCTGTAACTGATCTATTGGGGTTGATCTCACAGTTGTCTAATAACATCAATATCAAATACTTACCTAAAAACATTCCAATAGCAACTCATTCCAGAGTTCTTAAATCAATGATAATCATAATTTCCTATCATATTGAGTTCAATTTTGAAGGGGTGTATTGTAATATGGATTAGGGTCTTTTTTGATAGGAAGCGAAACTGGAATTGCTTTAATGTCTATGAAACTTAGAACTGCTCACCGAAAAATTGCATAACAACATTTGCTGAAAATATTGTAATTTTGGGAATGCCTCGAGTTGAGACGAAAACGTTATAGAATTAATAGCGAGAAAACCACCTTCCAAAAGTAGGGGAATTTATGAAAAATGGCGTTTTCCGTTCCGCCAATTTCACAGGCTTAGTAGCTTAGATGAATTTCACTAACGTTAAACAGCACATCATCTGATAAGATAATTTTGGCGTTATATCCGCCAAGAAGTATTTACGGCGAATTTACTGTTCAAACAAATTTAATTCCAGACTTAATGTCTTCAGCAAAATTTTGGGGAAGTGCTATTACAAATTACTTTGTTGAAGACATGCAGGCTCTATGTGTTCAAGGTTTCAAAATATTTTAGGCTACTTCTACTTAATTTTAAATTAAATTATTATGATTTTACTGTTTATAATAAATCTCTTCTATTGTAAATATCATTTTATAACTCGATATACTCCATACACGTAGTATTCATGCCTGCAATAAAGTTGTTTTAAATGAAAGTCTCAACAAATTCGCTATATACAGGAAGTCTGTAACAATTGTTTGAAAAACTGATTCTCCATAATTTTAAAATTTCAAAGATGGCGGTTTCGTAATTATGCCATTTGGACAGTAAGTTAGAATTCTGACTACGCCGCTGACTCCAAGTAAGTAGAAACAAAGTCGTTCTACAGTCATCCACAAGAAACTTCTTCGAATACTGCCTATCTATTTTAATACATTGAAGACCTGATTTGATCAGCCCCCAATTTTATCAACCTCATATGAAAATATGTTTGATGGGCTCTAGAAGACAAACAATGCTGAATTTGAGTAAATCCTTTCTTGACCATGTTTTTTTTATCTTAAAGATGCAAATATGCAAAAAAAA
The DNA here is from genome assembly GCF_030247195.1 of Topomyia yanbarensis. Lineage (NCBI taxonomy): Eukaryota > Metazoa > Arthropoda > Insecta > Diptera > Culicidae > Topomyia > Topomyia yanbarensis. The sequence continues at coordinate 320,460,545 of NC_080672.1, read as the reverse complement.
CATTCTGTTTAAATTTTTGCGCTAGAAGACTATATTAAATAATCAGAAATAGTTATTAGACTACATCAAGAGAAGAAAAGAATATGTTATCGGCTTCAGCTTATCATGAAGAAAAAAAAAGGTCGCCATTTAGTTAATGTCACTATTTTGTCAGCCTAAAATGCACCATTTTCTGAGGATATTTTCTTTCAATTGCATCGAACTACACCAATTTTTAGGTGGTTTTCAAGGGGTTATTTTATCGACTTCTTCCCAAATTCGGCGAACCTATTCCCATTCGTGCGATATTTTATGTTAAAAGGGTATCCTAAATTAATTGGTATACTTAAGGGTTTATACAGGGTGTTTAGTTCATGATTAAGAATCTCTTGAGGGGTGATTGACTGTCATATTTGGAGAAAAGTTATTGAACTTTTTGTGTAAAAAACTTATTTATCTTAAAATACCCCTAACTCGAAAAATATACCTTGTATTTCAAATCTTTTAGTTCCATTGGAAAGGTGAGAAAATTTTCTATTGAATGGTGTTCTCATATTTTTCAGTTAATTAGTTTTAATTACCTTTTAGTTGTAAAGTAGTTCAAAGTTTGTGTTTTTGGTGAGGTTTTTGTTAATTTTCTCAAAATAATGAATTTAGATTATAGCAATATCTATTATCCAAAAGATGGGTTTGAGAACGACTTATAATTTGTTCTTCAACATGATATTCCTATCTCTTCTCGTTTCCTTGTAATTTCACTTCTAATTTTTCCCTGTAATCAACCTGCAAGTGCTTAAAAGACTTTAATCTAAAAAAATATATCGTTATTACCAGGGTTTCATTGGAAAGTTGTGAAAATTTCCTTTCAATGTATGTATAGATATCTTTTAGTTAAGTGTACTAAATGACTTTTTACTAGTAAAATAACTCAAAATTAGTGTTTTTGGAGAGTTTTGTAATTATTCTAATTATTAAACAACTAAATTTATCATCACTATTGTTCATTTGGTGCCCCTTAATTTCCTCAACAACTTGTTTTTTGACACTTTATCCGTAGCGCTTTTCATTTTGCTGCAATTTAATAGTTAACACAGCATGACCTCGTCACAAATGTAGTGGGTTCGAAATCGTTGTTTTTGCATATGAAACGAGGTGATAAAGATGATTTTGCTTCGAAATTAAAAGAGATAATTGAATGGAGCCAAAGAAAGAATTGTAGAACTTGCTGAGATGCATTAATTCCATGATAATAATGGTCCTGTTTCATATTTATTATTTTAAGAAAATAACGAAAATGCTAATAATAACACAAACTTTAAACTAATTAACTTCTAAAAGAATACTAAATACACTTAACTGAAAGGTATTTATACCTTTTTCTATGCAAAATTTTCCAGGCTTTCGAATAAAAATAAGAAAAGGTACAATAAGTACCATACTTTTTCAATAAAAGCTAGTATAAGTGAATATGAGATAAAAATATGCAAGTTCAATAACCCAAACACATGAAAACAAGAAAAGATAAGTGCATTATATCAAGAAACCAGTTATGCAACTCTTCAAGACTAAAAATTTGAATTATTAAAATGGTGATGTTAACTATTAGGATTTTCGCGAAATGAAAAAAAATCGATCAAAATTGTTAAATTTTAAATACATTACTGTGAAAAGCTTACTTAACCTCATTAGCTGAAACATTTGAGGACATTTTTCAATGGAAAATTTTCTCACCTATCCAATGGATCCAAAAGATTTGAAATAAAAAGTATACTTTTTGAGTTAGAGCTATTTTAAGACAACTAAGTTTTTAACACAAAAATTCAATAACTTGGTAAGGGTTGAGATTTGAAGGTATGTGTAGAACGATTTTTTTCTCTAAATATGATAGTCAATCCCTGGAAAGTTTCTCAACCATGAACCAAACACCCTGTATGTAACAGGTAGAGAAAATTCATAAATTTTCAGGTTTTCCTACACAATATTACAAAAGCTTCTTAAACAACTGTTCCTAATAAGATTATGTAAATTATAAAATATTTCAAAATTTTTAGTAGATGTGACGGAAGGTTATAAAAAAGTTTCGTGAAAAAAGAAAATTCCATTAATGATAATGATTCTCCGAGAGTTTTTTATTTGTTCTTTGGCATTAGGATTAGTGATAATAATTCAGATCAAAGATACTACTGGGAAGTCATTTATAGAAAAAGTCAATATCGAAGTAAAGTTTGAACTATGCACGCATGCACTTCAGAGGTAGCGAGATATCAAGAGCTGAAATTTCAGTGCTTAGTTCTCAGCCGCGTTGGGACTTTGAAACGCTATTGAATATGAACTTCAAATCCATTCGAAAATTTGTTTTTCGAATTTTTTAACTCAGCACATCATATATCGTCGCTGTTGTGCTATCTTATGGCAATGCGCCATTTTAAGGTAAACAGAGTTAGATATGCCACATTACTATTCTAAAAAATCTCTACAAAGCACAGTGTTTTAAAACGTCGTTTTCGTGCTCAAAATTAATAGCGTCTAAACCGTTGACTTTAGAGGTATAGTTTGTTCGGAGAAGTTGTTGTTCTTATGATTGCGCATCCACAGAAGTATACCGTTTAGTGATTAATTCACCTATAAGTGATATACGAAATTTATTTTCCGAACTAATCAGGATAGAGACTTTGTGTCTTCGGCAAAATTGTAGCAAATGCCATTACAAAAGAAATTGCTGAAGACATGATATATCTAGCCTTAATAGTTTACGAGTTATGGAACATATTATATGGAAGACCCCTTAAAATTAGTTTTTTCATGATAACTTTTTTAGACGTTCTCGTATCTTCTTGGAATCTTCTACAAAGTTGTTTGCGGTATCGAAATACATATTTTTGCCGAACATAGTAAATTCCTATCTGTTGAATTAAAAAATATATTCCAAATTTTACGATTTTTTTTGGGTTACTTCCACCTTAAATAATTCGTTAAGGAGCAAAAAGGAGCAAACAACATCATAACATACTGAAAGTAATAGCTTTTTGCTATTACATGAAGCTGTTTGTCGAAGTACGCTTGAATATTTCATTTTATACCACTGCGATGGCATATTGTATTGAACATAACACTCGGGGAGAATCGCGTCGACTAACAATCGGGCCACTATATGGAAGTAAAAAGCTAGTATTTTCAGTATGTTATGATGTTGTTTGCTCCTTTTTGCTCCTTAACGAATTATTTAAGGTGGAAGTTACCCCAAAAAAATCGTAAAATTTGGAAAATCTTTTTAAATTCAACAGATAGGAATTAACTATGTTCGGCAAAAATATGTGTTTCGATACCGCTTGTGGAACTTTGTGGAAGATTCCAAGAAGATACGAGAACGTCTAAAAAAGTTATCATGAAAAAACTAATTTTAAGGGGTCTTCCATATAGTATGTTCCATAACTCGTAAACTATTAAGGGTAGATATATAATGTCTTCAGCAATTTCTTTTGTAATAGCAATTACTACAACTTTGTAGAAGACACAAAGTCTCTATCTTAATTAGTTCGGAAAATAAATTTCGTATATCACTTATAGGTTAATTAATCACTGAACGGTATACTTCTGTGGATGCGCAATCATAAGAACAACAACTTCTCCGAACAAATTATACCTCTAAAGTCAACGGTTTAGACGCTATTAATTTTGAGCACGAAAATGATGTTTTAAAACACTGTGCAAAGTGGCGTTTTCAGAATTTTGAAATTCTACTTGGTTACTTAGATATAGCGAGAAACACGATGGGAAATTGTGAGTTTTTTGGTTCAAATCACTGTATCTAGGATTTTGCTCAAGTTATATTGAAGTTTTATATGTTTTTATGCGTAAAAATGTCTGAGGAACACAATGGCATAACAATTTTCGAAAAATGCACGAGTTGTGAGGAAAACACAATTTAAGGTTTAAACTGAAAATATAGCATATTTGGCAACAATGTAACCAAAAATAACTATTTTTCCTAGATTCCCTGACTCATTTACTTCAAAATGCATCTCACCGATTGTTCATAGACCAAATGAAGCCAAAGATATGAATAAAAGTTAATAATTTATGAATTTTTCTACGGAAAATTTTCCATGCTCGATTATGACACGTCATACAAATTTTGTCATCAATACACACGTGTCTATGCCTATGTCATGTGTGAGTACAACTTTTGTTTACATTCATAGTAGAAACTCGCAACATAGTCAACCGATCTTCGTAATATTTGAGAGATTAATACAGAATAGATAGAAGCATCAATTGTCTTCTTTAGATTGTTTATACCCTTTATAAGTTTCAAGATATTCAATCTCAAACTTTAATAATCGTTTTTCTCGAAATGAGCTAAATGACGCTTGTCATAAGATAGCACAACAGCGACGATATAACCTCTTTAGGAAAATTCAGTTCTCCCTACACAATGCATTGATTGAAGAACCTATATGTTACTAGCTAATACCCATCGCGCGTTGCTGCGACTTTCAACGAAATAAGAGGAAGATACAATTTGTTCCGAAGCGCCATTTGACGGGCTGATAATCCCCAATCAATAGCACACAAACACGCTCCATAACAAAAGCCTACTATGTACAAATTTTTACGGCAATCGGTTTAGCCGTTTGGGAGTCTATAAATCATATACATACAAACATTGACTTTTATATAGATAGATAGATAGATAGATAGATAGATAGATAGATAGATAGATAGATAGATAGATAGATAGATAGATAGATAGATAGATAGATAGATAGATAGATAGATAGATAGATAGATAGATAGATAGATAGATAGATAGATAGATAGATAGATAGATAGATAGATAGATAGATAGATAGATAGATAGATAGATAGATGGATAGATAGATAGATAGATAGATAGATAGATAGATAGATAGATAGATAGATAGATAGATAGATAGATAGATAGATAGATAGATAGATAGATAGATAGATAGATAGATAGATAGATAGATAGATAGATAGATAGATAGATAGATAGATAGATAGATAGATAGATAGATAGATAGATAGATAGATAGATAGATAGATAGATAGATAGATAGATAGATAGATAGATAGATAGATAGATAGATAGATAGATAGATAGATAGATAGATAGATAGATAGATAGATAGATAGATAGATAGATAGATAGATAGATAGATAGATAGATAGATAGATAGATAGATAGATAGATAGATAGATAGATAGATAGATAGATAGATAGATAGATAGATAGATAGATAGATAGATAGATAGATAGATAGATAGATAGATAGATAGATAGATAGATAGATAGATAGATAGATAGATAGATAGATAGATAGATAGATAGATAGATAGATAGATAGATAGATAGATAGATAGATAGATAGATAGATAGATAGATAGATAGATAGATAGATACATAGATAGATAGATAGATAGATTAACGGAGCATTAGCTATAATTCGTTTATATGTCTATTTTATGGGCCATTTTTCCGCTTTTCCATTAAATTGGTTTAACGTTTGAGATTTCTTGCACTGATATTGTCCTATGCTAATTTGAGCGATATCTGCCACTATCCCATGTAGTATGTGTTATCAAAAACATCGCGAAGCACCAAGTTCTAAATGTTCTCAATCGATTTTATACCCGAAGAAAGCGATAAGAGTTGTAAGAAATGTATCATTACACTGTTAGGTGGATTAAAAGTGTTTTTTTCGAGTTGCAGTGTATTCATTCATAAATAGGCTTTGTAGTATGTACCTATTAGCAGAATCAAAATAGGATAGCCTGAGTGGAAATGAATCACGTGAAGTGGGAATTGATCGAACATAAATAATAAACTTTCGTTGTGCTTTCCACCGATCCGCATAAATTTGTTGCTAAGAAAATTTTCGTCTTTGCGCAACGAAAGCACAGATTGCTATCATGCAGGTTACGCATGCAACCGCTAACAATTTGTTAGTAACAAATTAGATATACCTACCAACACATTCGTCTCAAACATGGAACCAAAGCGCAAAAAAGAGAAATGAATCAACGCTGACGATGATGGGTAGAGCGAACGAAATAACTAGTACCACGACGCTATGTTAACCGTATTTGAAAATGGAGCTCGAATGTACAAGCGATTTTGTGTACAAATAATTGTGTTCGAGATTGTACATAAAAGTTTGCTGGAAACGAGCACAACACAAAAGAAAGCATAGTGTTTGAACGGACAAGCTCAGTCTCGTGTTGGACGGCACAGCGTACCTCCACAGCCAGTGTAACGGACTTCTAACTCAGCTACACTGTCTGTGAAAACACACAGCGCAGTGATCTGATTCGCCTTTCGATATGCAACTGAGCTTGTCCGGCCAAATCCGTACTATAAAGGGAAAATGTACTTTTGCATATAAAATATTTAAAATAATCCATAAAGAATTGTAAAACGATCCATAAAAACCTGTTTTAATCCACCTAGCGGTGCAATTGTGCCTTTCTCATTTCTCTAAACTATGGCACGGAGGCTTTTTATGTTCAACATAATCGTGGAAATGTCCATTACATTCTTAGTACACTTTGCACTTATACACTATGGCATGCCAGCCACGAACTTGATGAGCTACGTGTCGACGGTGAAACACTTGAAACAAAAAAATATCATACTTCATTAGCCTAATCAGCATTAGATCAATGTTATCTGCTTGCTAACTCATTTTGTCATGCGGGGGTGGGTATGTGAGGAGGGCGAAAGTCCCATGAACGAACGACTCCCCAGCTTAAATTGGTATGCTTTGTGATCAGGGAGTCCAAAAACGAGACAAAGTGAATAACAAAGATATTGTCGTAACACATTTTTGTTAGGACAAAATCTCTCTGCTACATATCTTTGTTGCTTACTTGAAACAACAAAGACAAACATCATGAATATATTGTCGCCAACACGACCGGCTAGCAACAAACGTATATCGTATTAAGAAGACGATGAGTAACGTGTTGCATTGGCTATGTGTTCTAACATTTAAAGCAACGCTACATCGTGGTGTGTGATCTTATCTCCATTCTCTCATCTTCTCAATAAGATGTGCCTTCGCTGCTCACTTGCAGTCGATGTTTGGGATTTTTCGTATGTTTTGAAAAAGTAGGTTGGTTCGTTATGAGAAATATAGTTTTAAGAGCATATATGTTTATGCAGGTAGGGTGATAAGCTTGTTTTTTACTGTTTCTATTATCACTCTATTCATTAGAAACCATTGGTTAGAGCAGCGTCTGCCACCTTTGCTAGTGCTATAATTGGGGCATTAGCTTGCAATTTTCGCTGCGATCAAACAGAAGTATTGCACAATTCTCAGGTCATGTTTGTTATTACATTGATTCTTTGGGAAGAACCAATTATGCTGATGCCAATTTATACGCATTCCATCGATTGCAGGTCGCGTAATTATTGAAATAGTGCGGCACCCTTCCTACATTCCGGGCAAAGTGAGAACGACGCGATGACCATCATACGTTGATACCACTAAGTTGTAACGTGCTTTAACATTCAGGCGGTAGCACTCAATTGTATAATACAACTGGCAGTGTTATGTCCCAACTAAATATTTGTTAGAATAGCTGTACGAAGTTATATTTCAATAATAAAGCACTGTTTGTCAAAACAATTGCTCCTTATATCAGTGTTATGGAAACCAGTTTTTCGTTTTATAAACAATCTGTTTTAAACCACCCAAGCATTATTGTAATTGTACCTTTGTCATATTTAACACAGTTAAAAAAATCTTAAAATAATTGGCAAAATCCTCGTATTGAAAAATCTCATGTGGTCGCACAGTGGCGGGTTCCCGAACAAACCAAACCAACCACCAAACCAAAACTGTTGCTTAATCTGGCTGAAAATCACATGTTACGCTTATTTTGGGGTGGTGAGTTCATTTTCAATGTCTAAAGTTATAGAATTTAAGAAAAAATTCCATACAGTGTTATCGAATCTTTCTTATTAGTATAATGCCATTTTTCTGATGAATTTATTTTACTGATTAGCTATATCAATAACAATGTAATAATATAACTAATAAAACTACTTCCAATCTCTATATAAAGTGTTTGTTTATATTTGATTCACTTGTTATTTGGCGCTAATCACCATGCACCTCCATACACGCATAGAAATAATTTTTAATTTCAACAATATTCTGTATTGAAATCAACTAAAAAAATGTTTGTTTCCCGGCTAATAATCAGTGAAGCCAATTTTCATCAAAATCAACACTCATCACCAAATCAAACCTGATAGTAATACATTAGGGCATTGCAAAAAAAACTTTTTTTTTAATTCTCGAAGGCCCCCCCTCCCATATTGTGACAAATGTCAAAGAGAGCTTAGATGCCAAATTTCAGATCATTTGGACAATTTTAGACCCCCGCCCACTTCGCTTGAAATTTTTTAAATTGATACTATGGGAAAATATAGAGGAAAAACATACTAAATGCTATAATTTTTGAAGTAGCTATCAGAAAATTACAATTTATACCTCTTTTTAAAGGAAATGACCTAAGTCTTTGAAGAGAGATATTCCTTTTTCTAGAAAAATAGGAGAAAGTGGGGTACTGAGCCATTTTGACCCCAAAATCCCCTATTTTTCATAATTTTTCTGCTTTGTGATGCAAATCATACATATTTTGGAGTTTTTCTAATGTGAACAAATCTAAAAAATCGAACGGAACCTTTTTGACGCTTGTCCGAATACGGGAAGTTGGGGTTGTCATTCATATTAAATTTTATAATTTTCTCGTGCATATATCTCTATTATTCTTCAATCATTTTTCATGAAATGTAGCTTGTTGAACGCGGAAAATTCTTATGAATGCAACAAAAATGAATTCGTTAGCGGTAAAATGCAGAAACATCAAATTTTTGGACATTAATTCTACAAATCCTTTTGTTGTTAAATGGAGTTAATATGTGCAATTTTATGATAGAAACGTGAAATCGAGACTATATATAAGATAATTTGATGTTTCTGAATTTTACCGATAACGATTCTATTTTTATTGTGTTCCTAAGGATTTTTCACGTTTAACAAGGTACATTTTATGAGAATTGATTGAAGAATAATAGAGATATATGCACGAAAAAATGATAAAATTTAATATTAATGACAAAAGGCCCTATAACCCCAACTTCCCGTATTCGGACGAAGGTCAAAAAGGTTCCGTTCGATTTCTGAGGTTTTTTTTACATTAGAAAAACTCCAAAATATGTATGATTTGCATCACGGAGCAGACAAATTATTAAAAATAGGGAATTTTGAGGCCAAAATGACCCAGTACCCCACTTTCCCCTATTTGTCTACAAACAGGAATGTCTTCCTTCAAATACTAAGGTTATTTACTTTAAAAAGAGGTATAAATTTTAATTTTCTGATTGCTACTTCAAAAGTTATATCATTTAATATATTTTTCCTCCATATTTTCCCATATTACCAATTTCAAAAATTTCAAGCGAAGTGGGCGGGGGTCTAAAATTGTCCAAATGATGTGAAATTTGGCATCTGAACTTACTTTGATATTTGTCACAATATGAGCGGGGGGGCCTTTGAGAATTCAAAAAAAAAAAATTTTGCGATGCCCTACTATCTAAGGTATGAAATAAAACCCTAAAATACTCTTCGGAATCAGTCTATTATCGCATCAGTTTGAAAAAAAAGATTGAAATTTTTTTGATACTTGAGGAGCATCGGCATTTTGAATTCTTAACACACTTACGCAAAGGCTTTCGTTTTGATTCTATCGTGTAACATAGGGGAATTCAATCAGAAGACGTTGACAAGATCGGCTAAAAAGCTGACAAACTCTGCTGTAGAAAAAATCGGAAGTGGACAAACAAGGGACGAATAAAATAGGATCTTCACTGTAGTCAGTATTGTGCACCGCTTTGAAAAGAACAGCGCTAATAATTTTTTACGAAGTAGATGCATTGGACTGCCTTTAACCTTCCTGCAGTCGCGCTAGTGCACTGAGTGCACGCTGCTCTGAAAATCTAGCGAAATCGTTTTAGGGCTCCAGCGGCTGCTCGTTCAGTGGGTCATAAGTGCGACTTCCGGAGGGTTAACCAACTCGGTAGATTGCCGAACAATGGCCAAATGAAGATCCTGGATTATGTTTCCACCAAAAAAAAACAAGAGAAAGAAGTTTACTGTGCGACGATGTATAACAAATTGAATCATTTAACGCGTTTGAACAAGCATATTAAAAGCCAAAATATTAAAGAACCAAGATTCAACTAGTTTCTGATTGGCTCGCTAAAAAATATCTCTAGAGCGCATGATGACGATGATGATACTGCTGCTGGTTCAACAACGCACGCTTCTTGGTGTCGTGCGCATAAAAAGTTGGGCATTTTTGATATTCGCAACGTGTGCAAAATTCATCCGCTTAAGAAATCCATGTTTCAAAATTGTCCAATGCTGGTTCTTTGTTGGACCAACGTTGGGCGACGCCCAGCAGACCGTTCAGTAGGCGGCCATTACTGGATTTGTGTTGAATGGTTTTGAATCAAAATTTTTGGGCTTATCAGTGGAATCTAGCATGTTGCTTCTCTTAGAGGATTCCCAAAGTTTTGTTGTTGTATACAAACCAGTGGTACAACTTCAAATTCAGTTGTTATTTCTGTCTGAATTCATCGAAACATAAGTATATTAATCCAAATTAATCGAACACAATACTTTAAGGTTGCAGAGAGAATGGGCAAAATCCGAAAACGAAAAAAGCAATTTTTTTCCACACCGTGTGTTAGATCTTTATAAAAATCAATCAGCTTATGTAGAATGTTGTTACAGTACTGCTGATTAATTTTTATGAAGGTCCAACACACGGTGTGGAAAAAAACTGCTTTTTTCGTTTTCGTTTTTTGCCCCCTCTCTGTTCAACCTTAACATAAAATAAGTTGGCTAAATAACTTATTACATGTCTTACTTTCACTTTATAGAATATAAAGTGATCGATAAGTCAAACATTAATGCATTTACCATTGGTCAAACATTGATGCATGTACCTTAGATACTGTTTTTCAACATATAACAAATATATTTCATGAAGAAAAAAAAATTTTTTTTATTCGATTATCCGGACGATTCGATTATTATTATTAAGCGAAATTTTTCTGCACCCTACGGATAATCGAATATGGTCTGTACTTCTAATCTTTGATTTAACAACATACATAGCTGGTTCAATAAGATTTTACTTTTTTTTTATAAATATTTGAGAAATCAAATATATTTTTCAAATATTTAATTTATATTTGATACTTTCTACATTTATAAAATTTTACCGTTTACTCTAAGTAATTCTTCTATCATTGGATGATTAGTTGCTGCTTGAGCGAAGAGTCATACGAATGAGTATCCGAACACTTTTGTTGTAGTACACAAAGGGGCCAACGGAAATTAAAAACCTGGCAAGGGGGGCCTTCATACCTATATTCAATACAAAAAACACAATATATATGCAAAATCTATTTCCTTATTGCAAACAATAAATAAAATAAAAAAAATATCTGATATTTTCTCCAGGTATTTATTTCATGAACGAATTTCACCTCAAATCGTGTACGAGCTGCAGAGAACATAAACTTGAAAATAATATTCAAGAACAAATAATGAATTACTCACCGATAAGGCACTCAACCGTATCTTCGTATTACTGAAATCCGTCCAAGATATCCACAGTTGTATCAGCGGACACTTCTTTCACCACAACATGTTCGGCAATTTTTACGACGAACATTTAACTTTTAATTTTACATAACTCTCCGAGCTCTCGATCGAAGCAGTTCGTTTTCTGGTGCTGTGCATAAAGTGAACAAAAATATATATTGTCAGTGAAGGTCAACTATTGTTTGAGGCAGTCTTTGTTCGCCGGTGCCCAGGCTGGTGAAGTGAATACGAGAATTGCCGGACACGCCGCTATATAAGCTAAGTATTATTTTTCTTTCTTTCGTTTCCCTTTCCCCGATCGGTCTACTTTTCCCTTTCCCCTGAATACAAGTTTCATCTCTCGTTTACACCACGTGCTATCCTCGTGCCTAAATGGCCGAGGGCGAAGGAACATTGGATGGGAATGATATTCCCATGGATTTACCGGATAAACCCGATATTACTCCCTCCCCTGATTCCCCCAGTCCTCCCCGTATTAAAACATACCCAGCCAATTCAAATGGACCCTGGGTGGTGTATTTCCGGCCCAACACGAAATCGCCCAATATTCTAGAAATATCACGGGAGCTGACTGCTAACTACCCGGCCGTAGCTCAGATAACACGTGTTCGAGCTAATAAGATACGCGTTATAGTAAATGACCTCGATCAGGCGAACCAGATTGCTCGCAGCGAGCGTTTTACGAAGCAATTCAAAGTGTATGTGCCTTGTAGGGCAGTGGAGATCGATGGAATAGTCGCCGAACCGGGTCTAAAATGCGAAGACCTGTTGAAGTACGGGGTTGGCTGCTTTAAGGACCCTTCACTTCAAAAGGTGAAGATTCTGGAATGCAAGCAATTGTATTCCGCAAAAACAGAAAATGATAAGACAACTTATTCTCCGTCAGACTCGATTCGGGTGACTTTCTCCGGGTCTGCTCTTCCCAACTATGTCCTCCTGGATAGGGTTCGCTTACCCGTTCGCCTGTTTGTACCGCGGGTAATGAACTGCAGCAATTGCAAGCAACTGGGCCACACAGCCACTTATTGTGGCAATAAAAAACGGTGCGGCAAATGCGAGGGAGAGCATGAGGATGACGCTTGCGGTGGAGAAACTGAGAAGTGTATTTACTGCGGGGGCCCTCCGCATGCTCTTAAGTCATGCCCGGTGTACAAGCAGCGCGGGGATAAAATTAAGCGCTCCCTTAAGGATCGCTCGAGGCACTCTTATGCAGAAATGCTAAAGAATGCTTCGCCATCTGTCCCTTCCGAAAATTCCTTTGCTCTTTTGGCTGGCGTTGAGCAAGAATCTGACGACCCACAAGAGGGAACATCATTGGTTAACCCAGGGGAATCCAGGAAGAGGAGAAATCTAGCCTCCCCTACATTGCCTCGTAAGGGTGCCAAGGTGTCGTCCACTCAGAGTGCGCCATCTACAACCAATAAATCCAACGGAAGTGATGCACAAAAGCCGAAGCAATTTGCTCCAGGACTTGGAAATATTAATTCTAACAAGGAGTACCCACCACTTCCAGGGACACCAAAAACCCCAAGTGTCCCCGTTTTTCAAACAGATACTCAGTCCAGTAACGGACTAATGAAATTTTCTGACATAGTGGACTTAATTTTCACAGCTTTCAATGTTACTGATCCTCTTAAAAGTCTTCTGATACGTTTTCTCCCTATAGTGCAAACATTTTTGAAGCAGTTGACTACTAAATGGCCCCTCCTTGCAGCGATCGTATCCTTCGATGGCTAAGTCATCGAACGAGGTCACCGATTCGATCACTGTTCTACAGTGGAATTGCAGAAGTATCCTCCCGAAAATCGATTCCTTCAAATTCTTACTAAACAGTTTAAAATGTGATGCTTTCGCATTATGTGAAACCTGGTTAACTTCTGATATAAATCTCAACTTCCACGACTTTAATATAATCCGTCTGGATCGAGAAAACCCTTATGGAGGAGTACTTTTGGGGATCAAAAAGTGCTATTCTTTCAACCGAATTAACCTCCCTTCGACACCAGGCATTGAAATTGTCGCTTGTCAAGTTTTAATCAAAGGTAAAGACCTTTGCATTGCTTCCATCTACATTCCTCCTAGAGCCTCGGTAGGGCACCGAACGCTTTGTAATATCACGGAATCCTTACCGGCACCGCGGCTAGTTCTGGGAGACTTTAACTCGCACGGTACGGTATGGGGTTGTCTTCATGATGATAATAGATCAACATTAATCCAAGATCTTTGCGACAATTTCAACATGACCATCTTAAACACGGGAGAAATGACGCGGATTCCTACACCACCAGCACGCGCAAGCGCGTTGGATTTATCGCTTTGCTCGACATCGCTACAGTTAGATTGCATGTGGAAGGTGATCCCTGATCCCCACGGTAGCGATCATTTGCCTATCGTGATTTCAATTGCTAACGGTTCAAGACCATCGAAAACAATTAATGCCTCGTATGACCTCACACGGAACATTGATTGGAAGAGTTACGCGACCGCGATATCCGTTAAAATCGAATCCACTCAAGAACTTCCTCCGGAGGAAGAGTACAGGTTTTTGGCTGGCTTGATTCTCGACAGTGCGAATCAAGCTCAGACTAAACCAGTACCCAGCGCGAATACCCATGGACGGTCTCCCACCCTGTGGTGGGATAAAGAGTGCTCAGAGCTGTACGCGGAGAAGTCCACTGCATATAAGGCCTTCCGGGAAGACGGGTTACCCGCTAGCTATCAACAGTACGCGTCGTTAGAAAAGCGAATGAAGAGTCTAATGAAAGCCAAAAAACGCAGTTATTGGCGCCGGTTCGTCGACGGGTTAACGAGAGAAACAGCGATGAGCACTCTTTGGGGTACGGCTCGACGTATGCGTAACCGTAATAGTACCAACGAGAGCGTGGAATATTCAAACCGTTGGATATTCGCTTTCGCCAAGAAGATCTGTCCGGACTCTGTCCCGGTACAGAAAACGTGCCGCGCCGCGTCTCCTCCCGATACCGCGAACGAAACACCGTTTTCGATGGTGGAGTTTTCACTTGCTCTCTTATCATGCAACAATAACGCCCCAGGGTTAGACAGAATCAAATTCAACTTGCTCAAGAATCTGCCTGACACTGCAAAAAGGCGCTTGCTGAACTTATTTAACAAGTTTCTTGAGGGTAACATTGTCCCTCATGACTGGAGGCAAGTGAAGGTCATCGCCATTCAAAAACCAGGAAAACCAGCCTCCGACCACAACTCGTATCGGCCGATTGCAATGCTGTCCTGTATTCGGAAGTTGTTCGAAAAAATGATCTTGTTTCGCCTCGACAATTGGGTTGAAGCAAATGGCTTACCGTCAGATACACAATTTGGCTTCCGCAAAGGCAAAGGGACGAACGATTGCCTTGCGTTGCTTTCTACAGAAATCCAAATGGCCTATGCTAACAAAGAGCAGATGGCATCAGTCTTCTTGGATATTAAGGGGGCTTTTGACTCAGTTTCTATCAACATTCTGTCAGAGAAGCTGCACCAGCATGGTCTTTCACCAATTTTAAATAACTTTTTGCTAAACCTGTTGTGTGAAAAGCACATGCACTTTTCGCATGGCAATTTGACAACATCGCGATTTAGCTACATGGGTCTTCCCCAGGGCTCATGTCTAAGTCCCCTGCTCTACAATTTTTACGTGAATGACATTGACGATTGTCTTGCCAATTCATGCACGCTAAGGCAACTTGCAGACGACGGGGTGGTCTCTGTTACAGGGCCCAAAGCTGCCGACTTGCAAGGACCATTACAAAATACCTTGGACAATTTGTCTGCTTGGGCTCTTCAGCTGGGTATTGAGTTCTCCACGGAGAAAACTGAGTTGGTTGTTTTTTCTAGGAAGCGTGAGCCGGCGCAACTCCAGCTTCTATTAATGGGTGTAACGATCAACCAGGTTTTCACATTTAAATATCTCGGGGTCTGGTTCGACTCTAAAGGTACCTGGGGATGTCACATTAGGTATCTGAAACAGAAATGCCAACAAAGGATCAATTTTCTCCGAACAATAACTGGAACATGGTGGGGTGCTCACCCAGGAGACCTGATCAGGTTGTACAAAACAACGATATTGTCGGTGATGGAGTACGGGTGTTTCTGTTTCCGCTCCGCTGCGAACATACACTTCATCAAACTGGAGAGAATCCAGTATCGTTGCTTGCGCATTGCCTTGGGTTGCATGCATTCGACCCATACGATGAGTCTCGAAGTGCTGGCGGGCGTTCTTCCGCTAAAAAATCGATTTTGGGAACTCTCATATCGATTGCTCATCCGATGCGATATTCTGAACCCGTTGGTGATTGATAACTTCGAGAGGCTCGTCGAGCTTAATTCTCAAACCCGATTTATGTCCTTGTACTTCGACTACATGGCACAGAGCATTAATCCTTCTACGTATACTCCCAACCGTGTTCGTTTCCTAGATACTTCTGATTCTACTGTATTCTTCGACACATCCATGAAGGAAGAGATTCGTGGAATCCCGGACCATATACGCCCTCAAGTGATCCCCAATATATTTTATAATAAATTCCGAGAAGTCGACTGTGACAAAATGTTCTACACTGACGGATCAAATCTCGATGGGTCCACTGGCTTCGGTATCTTCAACAATACTATCACCGCTTCATTCAAGCTCAATGATCCCGCTTCAGTTTACGTCGCAGAGTTAGCTGCAATTCAGTACACCCTTGGGATCATCGACACTCTGCCCACAGATCACTACTTCATCATTTCGGACAGCCTCAGCTCTATCGAGGCTCTTCGTGCGGTGAAGCCTAAAAAGCAATTCCCGTATTTTCTGGGGAAGATACAGGAGTCCTTGTGTACGTTATCTGAAAAATCTTATCAGATTACCTTTGTTTGGGTCCCCTCTCATTGTTCTATCCCGGGCAATGAAAAGGCCGACTCATTAGCAAAGGTGGGCGCATTAAATGGTGACATATACGAAAGACCAATCTGCTTCAACGAATTTTTTAGTATTTGTCGTCAGAGGACACTCAACAGTTGGCAAACCTCGTGGAGCAATGGTGAACTTGGACGATGGCTACATTCCATTATCCCAAAGGTATCAACGAAGCCTTGGTTCAGGGGGATGGATGTGGGTCGGGATTTTATTCGTGTAATGTCCCGACTTATGTCCAACCACTACACCTTAGATGCACATTTGCGGCGTATTGGGCTTGCGGAGAGTAGTCTGTGCGCTTGTGACGAGGGCTATCATGACATCGAGCACGTTGTCTGGGTATGCGCCGGGTATTTGGACGCCAGGTCTCAGTTAAAGGATTCCCTTCGGGCCCGAGGTAGACCACCCAATGTCCCAGTCCGAGATATGCTGGCAAAGCGTGATTTCCCCTATATGTCCCTTATTTATACTTTCATAAAAACGATAAATATCCCAATTTAGCCCCTCTCTTTTTATTTCTCGTTTTTAGAAGTTTCCTCTTGCCGTGTGGAACCGATAAGCTTCAGACTGCCACTATGTAACCGCCGTCGCCCTTATCACTACGGAATCTGAAGCGAGAGCGACTCGAGGTCCGAAGGATTCCCTTTGAAGGATTCCCCGCGGGTCCGAAGAATACCATCCGCCAATCCGACCTACTAGACTGAGGCGCAAATTTGTTTCGCTGATCTCCCGTTTGCCCAAAAGTTGCAAGTTTTGCTCTTCTCTACCGGTCACCATCTACGCCTTCTCTCCCCTGTCCTTGATACAACTACTTCTACACCGATTTTGGAAATGACCAAGCATAAGTATCCGATAAAAAATCAAATTTGTATTCCGTATTCCTAGTTTTAAGATAGTTGTAATTTCTATTCTTTGTTAAAACTATTGTCCCCCATCTTGTAAATAGAATTGTATCCCTAGTTTTAAAACATCTGTGAAATTTTTCATAAATATTTGTTCCCCCTTTTGTGTACCAAACTATATTGTTAGTTTTAAGATAACTGTAAATATTTCCTAAAAAACTATTACTATTGAATTCCTTGTTTTATAATTTTTCATAAAAAAAAATTTTTTGCCCCCTCTCTTATATATAGAATTTTTTTTTTTCTAGTCTTAAGATAGCTGTAAATTTTTTCTCTTTTATAAAAAAAATATTTCAACATTGTAACCTCCTAGTTTTAAGATATTCAAAATGTAAAAACAAAAGAATTCGGCACCGCCAAGCTAACGCATTTGTGCCTATCAAATAAACGAAATGAATAAAAAAAACTTTTAATTTTTAGCAAAATGGTGGTAATTGTTGATAACGCTAGCAATATACAAAATCTGCCAATAATTTTTTTTGTTGACCGACAATATATATTTCAAATAAAAAAAAATGTTTTTTTTTCGGATTAAAAAACAAGCATTTTTGATTTAAGTGTTTTTTATATATAAAAAATCGAATTGTTGAGTTGAAAATGATATATTTGATTCAACTACACGAAATTACTCTGCGTGTACAAGAAAAAATTCAAAAATGTCGTTATTCACCGTTAAATTGAAGCATACCACACCACCTTTATAGAAATCCAATCTCACAAATTGCAATATCCTAAGTTCTACGGATAATGCTTTACAACTATTGGTGCTCAAATGAAAGTTAATAGTCTCAGTTATTAGTCGTACTTGTTTTTGTGAGCGAATTTTGCCTAAATCGAAAGTTAAGGACCATCCATAGATGACGTGGCATTTTTGAGTGATTTACAACACCACCCTCCCCCGTCGTAGCATTTCGTCACAAACCTCTAAATACTCCCCCTGGTAATTACGTAGCTTGACGGTAACCCTCCTCCCTTGACCCGTAAAAAATACAAAAAAAAATAAAAAAAGATTTTAGATGAAACGGGTAAGGTTGTCGTAACATCAGGTCAACCCCTATTCCCTTTTAAAAAAAAGACCCCCTACCCCCCCCCCCCCCCTGTCTTCACACATCATCACAAAATACAAAACTCCCCCATATAATGCTACGTCATTTATGGATGGTACCTTGTAGGTATTTAAAAACGTTGTTGTTTATAAACAACATGGGCATGAAGAAGTAAAGATCAATATCAATTTCAGAAGCATAAGAATTTTGTCTACTCCCGATTTTATAAGTCAAATGAATTCGACCAAAATTCATGTTCATGTAGTGTCACAATTCAAATCAATTCCTCTGATGATGGTAAACTACACTGCGAAAATTTACGATGACGCAAACAGCCATGGGCATGCTGGACTTGGAGAATGTGATTTGCGACGGCAACATGCGGAACGCTATCGAGAATCCTGTTGGAGCGACGAAATTAACAGATATGCGTCAACGTAGGCTTATATGATAGCCTGATGGAGTTTATGAGATTTAAAAATGTGTAAATGATAATTAATCTAAATAATGAGAAATATTTATTAGACTATTTTTAGGGACTATAGAAGAATATTTAAATAGCTTCGGTGTATTAAATAGAAAAAAATAAACTATGCTCCCTTTGGTCAGATGATGGAGCTGATAAAACAGGTCGTCACTGTAATAATATTTCAGTTGAATAACGTTTTCAATCACACTTCAACTGATTGTGTCCATCCATGTTAATGGTTGGCAACACAAGAATCACACAATTTGCATCGAAACTTATAGAAATATGTCAAGCTAGAATGAGTAGTAATTATTTACAGATAAGTTCTATTAAATTCAATCCATGATTAAATTTTCATTAAATTGTGCTATGATTTGCTAAATGAACGTCTATATCTAATGAAATTGATAAGCAATCGTTGAAAATCACTATTCACCGTCCGAGCGGCGTACACCAATAAATGAACTACCGAGCCGCCTGCGAGATGCGCATACAGCGCAACGAACAAGAACCCATATCTGCTTCAATAAAATGTCCCAACAAAAGTTTGTCATGATCGCAAGGAACTAGCGACAAAAACAAAGAAGAATTTTGTTGCTCTTCTGTGTGGACAAGCGTACTGAAACACGCATGGTTGTCACGAATAAACTTTCTCTGCAATGTATCATTCTCTCACAACACATGCAACATTGCTTTATCTCAAATTCTCTTTGTGTGTACATTTCTTGCTTCTGAGGGTTGTGTGTTGCTGCGCGACAGAACAAACTGTATGTCGCATACTGTGTGTATCGTTTGTTTTGGTGAAATAATCGCAGCAAATTGACTCCCTGTTTGTGATATAGTGGTGGTTTAAAGATGATGGGGTTGAAAGGGAGGGGTATGAGGGCTGGATGTGGTGGTGGTCTGAGGGGTGATTTAAGGAGATTTTTAAAGGAGGGGCGCGAACAGTAGAGGGGGGGTGTAACCCCTCTCCGTAAACCATCAACTACGCCCCTGTTAAAATCCAGAAACCCTAAACGAGTCGAAAAAAAATTTGGCCCTCCGGCCGGGATTAGGTTGACGTTTTTCAGAGTGATTGCATAACCTTTCTTTACGAGAAAGGCAAAAATGTGCCAAAATCCAAAAAAGTGAATCGTAGTCAAATTTTTTTTTCGAGTTTGCATCAAATCTCGACGTTTCATGCACCTTGAACACATTTAGCATCAAAAATAAAAATTCAGTTTTTAATTTTTCCTATAGTTTATATGAGAAATTTCTGTGTGGCCGCACTCTGAAACCCGTAATTCCGGAACCAGAATTCTGATCGATCCAAAATTCAATAGCAGCCGATGGGAAGGTTGCACCTTTCATTTGAGACTAAGTTTGGGCAAATTGGTCCAGCCATCTCTGAGAAAAATGAGTGACATTATTTGACACATACGCACATACATACACACACGCACATACACACACACATACACACACATACATACATACACACACACATACAGACTTTTTCCGATCTCGACGAACTGAGTCAAATGGGATATGACACTCGGCCCTCCGGGCCGGGATTAGATTGACGTTTTTCAGAGTGATTGCATAACCTTTCTATATGAGAAAGGCAAAAAGTTGTCCATGTTCCATAAAACAAAACTGAAAATCCATAAAACAATGTGAATGATCCATAAAAAGGGGTGATTTGATCCATAGATTATGTAAAATTGAACCATAAAATGGTCGCAAAAGAGCACTAAAATAGTAATAAAAGAGCAATTAAAATCAACTAATGCCCCATAAAAATATTGGAAATGTTCCATAAAATGATACATTTTGCGCCATAAATTAACTGACATTGATCCATAGAATATTAACAATGTACATTAAAACACGTCGATATGTTCCATAATATCGACAAAAATGTTCCACGGTATTACAAAATGGAGCAATAAAATGTCAGAAAAAGTTCCATAAATTTGATGAAAATGTTTGCTAAATAATTTTTCTTGGTCCATAGAAGATGTAAAAATGAACATTAGAAATGATTCATATATCGAACGAAATTATGGTTCATGGATATTTACAAAACGATCCATAAGAAAAGAAAATGTAAAACGATCCATTAATATGTGCTTATGAACTAGAAAAAATAAATTTAATGAATTCATGCGAAATTTTATGGTAAACTGTAAAAATAAGTTGTGCTTAACAATTCTCATAACAGTGCCAGTGTTTTAACAAGTGAGCTTATACTGGGAGCTAGTGTGATGCGGCTTGGCCGCCTATCCGAGGCCAAGGATCCGAAGCGGCGCAAAGCCGTAGCTGAAATTGCAAACAAACCTGTGGTCCTCTCGTTTGCCCGGTTTACTTGAACATAGGGGCTATAGCTAGTAAAAAGCCGGACAGTGCACTAGAAAGCGATGTGGCGTAGCCACATTAGTCAGTGTTCGTGTATAAAGTGTTCGTTTTCGCTTCAGATAGTTATTCAGATAGTATTTGCGACTCATGCCAGCCTGTATCAGTGGTTTAATAACTCTCAGCGCTCTAATATCATAAATACCCTGACGTTTAAAGAGTTGCCATAATGATTTCAGCTTAGCTACGGTCAGTTAGCTGACTAGTGGGATACGGAAGCTGAAGTTTAACTATAATGTATGCATTGTTTGTTGTACTTTGACATTACAACCAAATGTAATAAACTTTATTATTAGTTCGAATAGCAACAATTTCGCATGAATTCATTAAATTTAATTTTTCTGGCGCATAAGCACATATTAATGGATCGTTTTACATTTTCTTTTCCTATGGATCGTTTTGTAAATATCCATGAACCATAATTTAACGTTCGATATATGAATCATTTCTAATGTTCATTTTTACATCTTCTATCGACCAAGAAAAATTATTTAGCAAACATTTTTATCAAATTTATGGAACTTTTTCTGACATTTTATTGCTCCATTTTGTAATACCGTGGAACATTTTAATCGATATTATGGAACATATCGACGTGTTTAAACGTGCATTGTTAATATTCTATGGATCAATGTCAGTAAATTTATGGCGCAAAATCATTTTATGGAACATTTCCAATATTTTTATGGGGCATTAGTTGATTTTAATTGCTCTTTTATTACTATTTTAGTGCTCTTTTGCGACCATTTTATGGTTCAATTTTACATAATCTATGGATCAAATCGCCCTTTTTTATGGATCATTCACACTGTTTTATGGATTTTCAGTTTTGTTTTATGGAACATGGACAACTTTTTTATGGATCGTTTTTCAATTTTTTATGGATCATTTTTGTTGTTTTAGCGGCGCAAACTTAGGGCTGCCTACTATAAATAATCGGTGATGATGTCATTCATAGAAGCGTAGCGCGCTAGGTACACAAATCTTTCGTGCCGGACTTGGGAAGCGCTATCTCCTGTGTGTAACTGCGCGATATTTTGACTAGGTTGTACATTATTTAAATTTTTAATGCCATGGTATAAAAAAACTTTATCTATTGGAATCTATTCTTAGAAGTATTTCGGGGCGATATGTGCAACAAATTTGAAAATTTCTCGTGAGAGGGCTGAATTATATTCGTTTAAAATTGGACCACTTATCGTTACATACCATTTTTGTGGAATTTGCAAAGTGCACCCCCATTTCAAAAACAAAGACGTACTCCTACGTCAATATTTTTCATGGAAATCGGTGATATTGTGGAAATTTAGAGCCTCACTTGATGTGGTTTGACTCAAGGTTCAGTGTGATGTCTCGACGTAAAACAAATCGAGTATCAAATCGTGTTCGTGATACAAATAACAGAACAGGATACCGCGAACCAATCACACTTTTATGATACAGTTAATATTGACAAGTTATTCAAAGTAAAAAATCCGATAGTAACCAAAAAATAACATATGGCGATAAAGCGAAGTGAAATTACAAATATCATGATAAAACTGCTGATCTAATGAACATGAGTAACATCACTCTACGTGTCATATTCGAAAGGTAGCTCAAGAATAAAATATCACCGTAATGTGTACCTTAATTACAAAAATCCTGATAAACGAAATCATGAACAACAATCGCATCACTCGTGATAAACATATCAAAAATCGCGTCTAATATCCTGAAATCATGAACATGAATTACTCTACTAATGACTAAAATATCACGATGACGTGAATAAAAAATACGAAAATTGCGACTAAGATCCTGAAATCATGAACATATAACACGTTATTCTGACAAAAAAAATCCGACAGCAAACTCATGACGGTACCGTAATGAGAAATTACGAAAATTGCGAATAAGCTCCTGGAATCATGAACCTTATTTAACTGTCAGCTGTGTATCCCCAATCTATGAACCAGAATCACAAGAAAAACTGAATGTGCCCAGAGAACAACCATAGTAACTCAAACAAACATTCGAATGTATCTACATGTATATATTCGGAGCGAAGTAGTTTTTTGGAAACACAAATAGTTTCACGAATGCGAAGTTTATTATTCATAACTTCAGGAACTTGATCACGGCCTTACTAAATCATACAGTTCACGAATCGTGATCTTTGTCCCATGAATTTACGAACGGATTTTTTGTGTATTAAAGGAGGAAAATACTAACAACGTTTTACCTAAACAGTTTCCGGCCCTCGTGCTCCTCCCTGGGACCTCCATTGCTGAAAAGTATTTACGTTTTTTTCATGCCAAGTTTATAATGACAATGAATATAAAAATATCGGCCACCGATCCTATATTAAATCGCGCAGTAATTTCAATAATGTGGTTTTTCGCAAAATTCCCCTAAAGGTTCAGCGATCAATGTCATTTTTTGCGAATTTTCAACTCATAGCTGACCGAGTGATCACGGCTTCAGTTGTTTGGCAGGGATCGGCACTGCGTTTGACAATATTAATTTAAAACTTGTGTTGAACAAATAAAAATGGTTTGGGACTAATCAAAGAGTATCGTTGTTTTTTGCTTTATTTCAACAGCAAACGAATAATTCTTGCTGAAATAACCGGAATTCCAGTTGTAGGCTCCTATTTATGCCGGTCAGTGTGTACAGCGTAACCATAACCGATGACTTCATTGGTAATGATATGCAGCCAATTTACCTAACCAATTTCTCCTAATCAACCCCACATATCAAGCATGACGCGAACTAGTTGCAGCTGTTTACGCCCACCCCTCGACGCTGAAGGGCACCTAGTTCCTAGCACCTAGGAAAATCCACTGCTTTCATTTATTATTATGAACGCGCGCGCTGACCGATTAGCTGGGCTGGGCATGTGGGT
Organism: Topomyia yanbarensis; assembly: GCF_030247195.1. Lineage (NCBI taxonomy): Eukaryota > Metazoa > Arthropoda > Insecta > Diptera > Culicidae > Topomyia > Topomyia yanbarensis. The sequence goes on along the minus strand of NC_080672.1, from coordinate 320,436,245 downwards.
AAGAATTTGCCTGCGAGGTTAAGCGCATCCGACAAAAGGAAAACATCCAATCTGGGCCATACCGCTCTCGCTCTCGCTCCCAATGTTCGACAACCGTTGATTTGGTTCGCAGTTCAGCTTGGGCCAACCGTGAACAAGGAAGCAGGCCGGTAGCCAGCAGCCGGCAGACCGCGAATCAAACCACACATTAGTACCTACACTTATTATCGCTATAAAAAGTTTGCGCAACCTTCCATAGGGTATCAGTACCGATTGGTCGGCCTGTCGGGTGTGAGGTGTTTCCAAAAACCAGACGTGATTGTTTGGTGGACTGTATACAGGTGATTTCGGTGATCGGTTTGGTTTCAACAGAACAGCAATGCTGAAGGTAGGTGCTGAATGAGAATGAGAAGTCCTTTTATGTTGTGATGATTATTTTTCTTACCTTCTCTAAGTTGGCGGTACTAGCTGTGATGGCTCTTCTTTTAATGGGGTCCGTCAATGCTCAGCAAAGAGGTAACTCGACAGATGCCAGTGCACCGATTACCACACAAGAAGAACCCACTATTGTGACCAACGAGACGGAGAGTGCGGACGTTTCGCCGACAACCGAAGAAAATCCTGGAATAATAACTGCATTAAGGCGCGAACTCGAGAGGAGATGGGCAGTTCGTTTGAAGCAAATTGAGGAACGACGCCAGAGTATCGTAAGCAATCTGGAGAACCTGACTGGTCGAAGGCAAGAGTTTGAGGTTCGACGCCAGGAACAGCAACGTAATTCGGACGAAGAGCGGATCGCACGACGTATGGAAAACGAGGCTCGTCGGGCAGGCCGTACACCGAGAAGGGAACAAAGACGAAACAATCAACAGCGACAACAACGGGTGGATCAGACGGCAGAAAGCGATGCGGATAACGAAGTCGATAGTGGGGCACTGCCTCCTACGGTGGCTGATGCAATCCGCAACGTAGTGTTAATCGAAGAAGCAAGTGGTAATGTAAGGTTAGTTGATCTTGGCACGGAGGAAGGCCGGGAGCTAGCTTCGCGGGTAACGGTGCGAGAGGAAACCGCAGATGATAAGAAGGAGGTGCTGTCCAAGCTCCGGCTGAAATTGGGTCAACTGTAAAGTAGGTTAGATAATGATTAGATAGGAAAATTATGCTTATTTATTAAATTCGACTGTCTTTGAATTTGTTTAAGAATAAACAAATTCTGAATATTATGGACTACATGAAATGTTACTTGTGAGAAGTGTGAGATGTTCATCTTATCCAATCAATCCTTTTCTTTTCATTTTATCGACAAACATGAATTCTACTTCCTGAAAATTGGGGTTGCATGTCGGCAATTTGTAATCTTTCAACACTGAGTTACTTATCATTAACAGTATTACGCCAAGTAGAAACTGTACACAACGGATTGCTTACCCCCAACTATTTCTAAACTGGAACTGGGCACCGGTTCGAAACGAGTGCGCATTTTTAGCCACTAAACAAAAACCGGCTTTTACATTCTACGAATAAATCCAAATAATTAGGAAAGCAACAGGAACTTGTAAGTATACTAATGCGAACAGGTTTCAATCGGATTATCCATCGGACATTTGCAATTAATTTGGTCTCTACGTTTAAATGAATAATCGGCGGAAATTTAAAAACCACATTGAGGTGCTAGCAGTTATTAATAATAGCGGAAAGGCCTAAGGAATGGGAAGGAAGAAAAAAAAACCCATAGAACTAAATCATTTGCGACAAAAAAGCTACTGATTGCCAGTCATGAATGATTGAGTTGAACAAATGAAGGACAAAGGTTTCGTTGCCCTACAATGATTTGAAATCAGATTGTCGGATTGACATCATGTCAAAATAAATTAACCCATGATTGTCGACCATTCCATTTCGGGGATCGCAGAACTCTTTAACTAATTTAGAAGGCAGTAAAGCAATTCTACGCAGACTGATCCAATCAACAAACAAATAAACAATGTATCCAGTTCGAAGGAAGACTATTTTTAACAATTCGTTTATTTTGATACGGCTCGTTGCACCAGTAACACAAATGCGGAGTATGATGTTTACTTTTAGTTCTGCTCGACAGTCTTGTTTATTTGCTGCCGAGCTGTCATATTCGTCCGCACTGCCTTCGTCATTGATATTGGTACGTTAGTTGGTCACTCTTTGAATATAGAAGCAGAGGTTGCTGATTGTGAGCAATCAATGACATCGATTTCTTTGATGCTGGCGTACTGGGAGTAGACATGTGCTCCGATATATTTTTTATCGGTGGCGGCGTAGCAGCCAATTTTGCACGGCGGCGGCGTCATGCCGTTTGTGACTATCGACGGCAGCATGGATCGGCGTGCAAGTACATAAAAAAGCGAGATTCAAATTTTTCAATGATGAAACAGGTATAATTGCATATAAACATTCAAAAGTCGAGGAATCACATTTATGGAATAACCCTCTGATTCCCACCACGCACCGTCTCTAGGCGGTTTCTATAAAAATCAAAATAAAACTACTAAAACATGATTGTGTGTAGTCACCCGCACTAGCATTGCTTCCCAACGCTCACACTTTTCATACACACACATTGTTTGAATATTCGTAGCTTTCGTTCAATGGCAATTGAAGTTCAAAGTTGAAAATGCGAAGAAAACATGGAAAAAACTATTTTGTGTTTAGTGGTAATGTTCATTAAACAAATTTTAACTATTTTTGGGAATTTCAATAACTAAAAAATTAAAGGGTTGTGCGCAGGACACGACCACGGCGACATTTAAAATGTAGTGTACAATATAATTCGCGGCGTCGGCGGTAAACTATGATGATGAGTTATGTTCTATCAACGACCATGCGGTAAACTTGGGTGGAAAACCCAACTCCTACCCGCAGATGGCAATGGATTCTTCACATTTGCTTTTGATAATGTCCATATGAGCCTGCCTAGTTCTAGATTTCTGTGTTATGTTTATAAATGATTCGCTCTAGAATACCTCCTATCTTTTAATTTCATTGCTTTTGTTTCTCTTAGTCTTAAATTTGCCAAAAATGTTCATAAAATCGATACAATAATCGAAATATCGCACGTTTACTCTCTTCATGGATATGGTCGGAAAAAGTATTCATTTTGTCGAGTAGTCGTTGACAACCGGGTTTTCAATCATCAATTTAGTTATTTGATGCCAACGAAACATGCACATATTTTATGTTTTTGGATATATACAATCATACGTGGATTAATCTATATGAAATATAAAAAAACAGCGTCATATTTTACGAATTCTTCAAACATTTTACATCGTTTGTCATCATATTAAAAGTATGTACAGTTTTCCGCACATATATGTGTACGACCCGGTGCGTAGGGTGACGATATGAGTCGAGCTAACTAGGGCTCAACATTTTCGATACGCACAAATTTTAATCTGTTATGCGGAACGAGTACCTAAATAAATCGAAATGAGCAAGAGAGCTCGTTGTAAATACATTAAATATATCTGTCGGCTACTGCTATCGTCTCCGCTTCGAAGTTCGACCAGAGAATGAGCTCGCCCGAGCAATGCTGAAAGTTGTATATCCGAGGATGACATCATCGGCAAAATCAATACAGCCAATCAGAGCCATGGACAGGAGACATCACGAGCGTTTAGCCGCTGGATGCCTAGACCTGTCGTCGTCCCAACCCCCAGCGGTAGCAGTGATCAAATGCAGCACTCATCGTAACGCATTGTCAACATGCCAGATTGTTACTGCTATTCTTTACGACCCTACATTCGACGGGAGAATGAACTCGCTCGTGGAATGATATTCTTTAAATAGTCGAGGACGACGTGATTCATAGAAGCGTAGTGTACTGGGTGCTCAAATCTGTCGTACGCGACGCTATATGCACGATGTTACTTGTCTGACAAAAGAGCAACAACTGATTCAAACAGGCACGCGGCACATTTATTTATAACTTTTCGTGTTCCTTCGAGTCACTAAGGTGCTTCCTATTGACGGCTCTGCCGGGGATAGATTGACTGATGCAGGGGAGTTTTCACGTTTGCGAGATCTAATCATTTGTGCTTGTTTTTCAATAGTATGCTATTGAAATACAAAAACACTCTAGCAATAAAACATAATTTCAGCAAATTTCGAATTGTTTGGTGATAACCAGACGGAAATCCGTTCATAAATAACAAAGTTATTAGCGTTCAAAATAGTGACACAAAAACGTGACATCGCTTGATTTTAGATTTTGGAATGACACCCTGCCCCAGATAGCGCATTAGGACATTTTCAATGTAAAAATATTTTTAATAGTCTATCAATAGCATTTCACTGTAGATGTGAATTGGTTTAGTGGAATAAATAGGAAGTTTAGCTTTTTTGGTTAAATACTTTGCCTTCCTAAATGCGGTGTTAGGCAGATGAGCGAAAACATAGTCAGTCTTCAGTGATTACTTATCGCACCGGAACTAGCATTATGTGCCATTTAAGCTGAAAAAAGTATACTTTAAAAACTTTGGGCGAATGCAACTGTTAGAATATCGATATCCTTATCATTCAATAATATTTAGGGGAGTCTGGTTAGTTGGTGGAGTCTTTTTGCCTTTCTCAATAGAAAGGTATTGTAATTGCTCTGAAAACCGACGTTTTAACGGAGGCCCGGGCCGAGTGACATATACCATTCGATTCAGTTCGTCGAGTGTATGTGTGTATGTATATGTGTATGTGCGTATGTGACTAAAAATGTCACTCATTTTTCTCAGAGATGGCTGAACCGATTTTGACAAACTTAGTTTCAAATGAAAGGTACAACCCATAGGTTCCCATAGGCTGCAGTTGAATTTCTAATGGATCCGACTTCCGGTTCCAGAATTACAGGGTGATGAGTACGATAGCACAGAAAATGTCGATTTTAATAAATTCTGCAATGAATGTATAAAGGTGAAAATGTTTCCAAAATGTGACCACAACTACTTCTACTTATAGTATTAGGTCACTAACAGCTATTCAAAGTCTCTTTGACCACATTGGCCACCATCATCGGTTCCGGAAGCCCCGGCGGAAGTATTTAAATTTAGAATAACAGTCACATCGGTTACGCGGAGATGGCTAGACCGAATCAACCAAACTTAGTTTCATATGAAAGATGTTGCGTTCCGGTAAATGGCTATTCAATTTCATCCCTATCCGACTTCTGGTTCCGGAGTTACAGGTTGTGGCGTGCGATCACATAGCAAATTGCGATTCAAACCGATATTCCGATGAAAGCAAAAAAGGTGAAAATTTCGCTAAAATGTCTCTCAAACAACTTAAATTTGCTGTTCTAGGCCACCGACGGGCAACCAAACTTTCGTTGACTACATTGACCACCGTAGACGGTTCTGGAAGTACCCGGGAAAAACGGCCATCTTTCAAAATTAACGAACTCACATCAGTTTCCCGGAAATGGTTGGGCTGATTTTCACAAACTTAGTCCCAAATGATATCAATAATATCCCCATAGATGTCTATAAAATTTCGTACGGATCGCTTATATGGGTCTGGAAATATAGACTAAACCGTCCGGCCACATATAAAATTCCCATATAAGCCGAAGCTCAAATTTTTTTTCAAATGGGGGACCCCATGAAATTTCAGAAATCGAATTCGTTTTTTTGATGCCAAACATTTTTAAAATGTATGAAACGTCGAGATTTTATGTGTGACCTTTCGTTCACTTTTCGCAGGTTCACTGTACTTTATTATGACCCTACGGATTAATTTAAATATATATGGGGAAAATCACTTAATATTATTTAGCTAGATAGGATTAAAATAAATATTAAAACGAACTATTAGATTTAGAAGTCAAATATAAAATCAATAATAATAAAACAAATTAAAAATAACATGCATAAAATTCAAATATTAAAATTGCTTTAGCTAGCTAGACGGCACAACGATCAAATTGAAAAACTCTACACAAACTAGGATTTATATTCAGCTCATGCAACACTACACGCCACAAACACCCATACTCCAGAGAACTGAAGTTGATTCGGTAACCACGGCTGATCAATGGGAAATCGGAGGCAAGGTTCCGGGAAACTCGGCAACCGAATCGATCGTCACTTGGACTTGGAACAGCAAACCATCGTGTGGTAAACCGGATCGAAGCAATTAGTTCGAAAAAAGTTGGAATCTTATAAAAGTTTAAAATTATCAACCGTAAAATTGTGGAAGCCTTCATCTTTAAGGAGCTTTCATCGTAACGACCGTAGCACTATAAACCACGGGTCGCATTTCGGATTGCGGCTTTCCGGAGGTAAAGCAACCGATCCGCGTGCTTCATCGTTTCAACATACGGCATGATCGAGTGAGAAGCGCTCGAGTTCCCGAACCAGCCTATTTCCACCCAGAAGGCCATCAAGGCTCTGGAAAAGCATCGCCTTGGTCCGAAATGAGGTCATCGGAACCAGAAACCAGTGAGGACGACGGCAGCGGCAGGTGCGCAACGGGCCCACACACTTCACACCCACACAATACCTGTAAGTAACGACCAGTGTATCAAAGTAGGGCTTTAGGGATGTTAGGAACTTAAGGTTAGAGTGCCAAATAAAACGACGGTTAGGATTAAAAGTGATTTTCCCCCTTTACACCTTGAGAAACCACACGGCGAGGATTGTGCCGACCCTGGGGTTAGGGTAGAGTTCCGTGCGACTGAGCGGGCGGTAACGAAGGGAGTTACATATGTTATACCAAAAAAAATTTTGTAATAAAAATCGACTTTTTCGGACTTTTGCACCTTTTTGCCTTTCTCATATAGAAAGGTTAAGCAATCGCTTTAAAATCGTCAACCTAATCCCGGCCAAAAAATTTTTTGGCTTGTATAGGGTTAGGTAGGAGTATGCAGTAAGGGGTTACTACTATAAAATTATAACTACACACCAAAAAAATCTGAATTTTATCGTTGACGTAATTCCAAACTTGCCGCAATCTAACAAACCGTAATTGACGAAATGACGAAATATAACTGTCTTCTGTTTAATTTTACATGAAAGATGTACTTTCCATGCGCAGTGCCATAAAATTACACTCTTCGACATTTTAAACAAACGCCACATGTGGAGTAAAATTACGTGGCTCGTAAAATTCAACGACATGTAAAATTAAAATCAAACGTAAAACTGTGTCATTTTTGATGCTCGTATATGTCATGGTCAGGAGACGTAAATTTACACTATTTTTTCTAGGTGTGAAGTTTAAAATTTCTTAATCTTCCTCCTTGATTCGCCGCTGGTTTCAAGGGATAAACGACATGTAAATCAATACGAATGTAAACATATAACGATTGAATCCAAAATTTGATTGAAAATTACGTTAAAATCAATTGGTGCATCAAACAGCATACAATTTTACACTTTCATTCGTGTAATATTACATGTCATTCATTTTACAGCAGTATTCGAGTAAAAATACATTGAAGTGCATTGGTTTTCCGTGTAAAGAAACTGTAATTTTCAATCCACGTGTAAAATTAAAATAAAATTCGTTGAAGAAAGCACGACACGTATTTGTGGTGGAACTTAATTTTACATTTATATTCATGCTCTCAATATGTGCATGAAAATAACCTTACAATTACAAAATATATTTTTCTGTGCATAATGAGCCATGGAATCGTAGTTTGGACAAATGAGAAAGGCACAATTGCAACACATTAAACAGGTTTTTCTCTTTCTGGAAAGAAATCTCAGTTGGACCAGGCGGAAGAATCGGTTGGTCGGTTTCTTCTACACACAATTGAATTATGTAAAACTTTATAATGGGAAAATAGTACATGTTATGGGATAGTTTAATTTTAAAAACAATATGGGAAGCTAGGTTTTCGAGACATTTTGCCTCGACAGTCACTTAATTTTTAAAACATAAATAACACTTATTCACGCTCTTTATCTTACATATGTTGTTTTATTTCTTACTTTGAAAATCTCAGGAATTCAATGAAATTTTTTTTTTCGGAAAAATACGGGATGTCGGGGTTTAGAAAGATTTTGTCATCGATATCACAGAAATTTGTTTATTAATTTATTCGTGTAAATATCTCTGCTATTTTCCAAAGAATATAAATACAATGTAATATACTTTCCTTGGTTTATAATTTCCCAAAACCCCTACTTCCCGTATTCTGCCCAAGATGAAAATACTTTTATTAGCTTCCTGACGTTTGTTTTCGTAATAATCGATACAATTCATGTATGATTTCCAGCGTGAATCAGAGATGTAAACTGTTTTATAAAAAAAATAGGTGATTTTGGGGTTCAAGTGTCACAAAACCCTAATTTCCTGTTTTAGATTTGAACTCAAACCACCTCAGTTAATTTCTGAGATTTTTTTCAATTAAGGTGATATTTTACATATGACTTCGTTAGTAAATAATAGCGATTCAGGTTAATTAATTTCATTAATTTATACAATAAGATTTCTGAATCAAAAGGTCCCATATCCCAAACTTCCTGTATTTCAACAATAATGAAACAACTTCTGGATCAATTACTGAGTGTTTCAATAGTAAAAATATTGCATCGCATGTACATTTATTGAAGAATAGTCGAGATAATACCAAGAATAGTTGAAATACTGACGAACGACAAAATGTCCCAAAACCCCTACTTCCCGTATTCTGCCCAAGATGAAAATACTTTTATTAGCTTTCTGAGGTTTGTTTACGTAACAATCAGTACAATTCATGTACGATTTTCATCGTGGATCAGAGATATAAGGTTTTTTATTAAAAAATAGGTGATTTTGGGTTTTAAATACCCCGAAACCCAAACTTCCCTTATTTTGCACAATGTAAGAATAAAGCCGTTTGAATTCTCAGATTTTGTTCTTCCTAACATGGTACAAGTGATGATGTTCCGATGAGGTGTTTCAAAGTTACTGATTTAAATGTATTTTTTTCTTCGTTTTTTCCCATTGTGCAATGCGTTAAACAAAGATGTCTAACGCTGCTCTAACCAACAGCTTTATATGAGTAGTGCGAAAATAGGCTAGGTGAAGTTTTTAAATTCAATATTTTTGCTATTTACGCGCGTATAAATGTATTTCACGAATGACTAGATTTTTCAATAGCGCGCGAAAAGAAATTTCAGTGGCCATATACGGTCACAAAAAAAATTGTTTTTTTGTTTGCTTGCCACGAAAATTCGCTTTTGAGTACGAAGAATGCGCCGAATATAAAATGCCGGAACATTGAGGCTGAAAAAAGTTAACAAGTATTGATTGAATTGCAGTTTTACATTTCTTATAAAAGAAATGTATAGAATTCGCTCAAACTTTCAAGATTTTTTCCGAGGCCCGGAGGGCCGAGTCTTATATACCAATCGACTCAGCTCGACGATTTGGGACAATGTCTGTGTGTGTGTGTGTGTCTGTGTGTGTGTGTGTGTATGTAACGGACAAATTCTCATTCGTGTTTCTCAGCAATGGCTGAACCGATCTTATCCAAACCAATTTTAAATGAAAGAACTAAAAAACAGTATGAACGCTATTAATTTGTTTTTGATTCTGATGTTTAGTTTCCAAGATATGAATGTTTGAATGCGCAAAAATGGCGTTTTTTGCAGTTTTTTTAAATTATCTGCCGAAATTGACAATGTAGATTAACAATTTATATGTTTTTAGACAGCTTTAACGAATACCTTTCGAACAAGCTATAGATTGTTGAAATCGTACTATTATCAAAAGAGATATTTAACATTAAATGCGGACGAAAGATTTTTATCATTTCCCATAGCCAGAAATATGACCAAAAACATGTAATCTATTATTAACGCCAAAACGGCTTATTTTAGGTCAATAGTATCTTCGGAGAATTTAATGGAGGCAATATGCCCTTTCTTTTGGTATTGTGCTTTTGCTGATTAATCCCCCTATAAATGAGATATTTTCACAATTTTTTTTTGGAAGTGATTATATCGAAATGATACCTTCAGCAAATTTGTAGCTCTTACTTTTGCGAATAACGTTACTGAAGACTTCAAATATCTATTTTGAATACTTTAAAAGTTATGGCTTGTTGTTTGTTGATTACTCTTTGTCGCTTATTTATTGTTCAATATAGTAATAATCCATTGAAATAAGCCAAACATTATTTCGATAAAACGAATTTTGTATTTCATTTTACTATCTACAACCGCTAGAAATAATCACCGAACACTTCCAAGTTATCTGGAAGGAACTTGATAACTTATCAGTACAAAAATGTTCATTTGTGCGAACCTTCTGACTGCAATTTTGCTAACTTATAACCATCGGATCGATCTGAAACATATCGGAAAATGAAAAGCGAAATAAATAACTCCAAGCAACGGCGTAGCCAAGAGAAGGTTTTGGGGTTTAACACCATACAACCCCCCTCCCACAACACCCAAAAAAAATTGGATTGAAATTGAAAATTTATTGATGCAGACTGATTTAATTCAATATTACAATAACAATTATCTGATCCGTAGATTGATAACCTGTTGTTGTAAACATCATGAGGACTTTTGATAAATTGTCGGAATGGGGTCCTGATATGTAACTGATCTCTTGGTCTTGATTTCACAGTTGTCTAATAGCATCAATATCAAATTTCTGCCTGAAAACATTCCAATAGAAAATTCCAGAGTTCTGTAATCAATCATAATCCTCAGATTTATTTTCAAATTGATCTCGTTTTTGTAGAGATGTACTGTAATAAGGGTCTTTATTTAATAGGAAGCGAAGTTAAAATTGATTTAATTCTATGAAACATAGAACTGCTCAACGAAAAATGCTTAAATTTCAACAATTGCTTAAAATGTTTTTGCCTTTCTCATTCACTCTAAAATTCGTCGATCTAATCCCGACCGGGACGACCGAGTGTCATATGCTAATCGACTCAGTTCGTCGAGATCGGAAAATGTCTGTGTGTGTATGTATGTCTGTATGTATGTGTGTGTATGTGTGTGTATGTGTGTATGTGGAAAAAATGTGACCTCTGTTAATCAGAGATGGCTGGATCGATTTGCACAAAGTTTGTCTCAAATGAAAGGTACAATCTTCCCATCGGCTGCTATTGAATTTTTTTATTGATTGGACTTCCGGTTCCGGAGTTACGAGTTGAAGAGTGCAATCACACAACAAATTCCCATATAAACTGAAATGAAAAATTTTCAAAATCAAATTTGTATTTTTGATGCCAAATGACATTATAATGCATGAAACATTGAGATTTGATGTAAACTCGAAAAAATAACGTTTGACAAAAATTGATTTTTTTGGACTTTGGTACTTATTTGCTCTGTTACTATTTTCTGAAAAATTAATTCTGCATAATTTTAAAACTTCAAAAATTACGGTTTCGGAATTATGCCGTTTAGACATTAAGATCGATTTTCACCAAACCCCCACCAATTGTAAAATTGGTATTGTAAAAAAACGTAAGGGCGATACTTCAATTCTGATAGACGGGACCGAAAAAGTAAACAATCGCCAAAGGGACTATATACTATATATACAATCATTTTGTCAATTTCAATAGCAAACATAAATTTTAATTTAATAATTTCAAATACTTCATGAAGTTTTGGGTTTCGATCACTGAATCATGCAATCTAGGATGTAAAAAACACAATAGTTCTGAATTGGAAATAAAACCAAGTCTGGAAATATGCACTGTTGATTTTCTTTGAATGCACTATGAGTCACAAGGGCGATTTTTCGGTACAAAAATCAATAACTCCCAAACCGTTCATTTTAGAGAAATTATGTCTGAGAGAATATTTTTGGGGATTAAATTCGCTTTCTTTTAAAGTAAAATGTAGCTAGGGTGGTCCTCTCAAACATTCTTTTCGAAAAATTATTTTTTGAACAAAATGGTATAGCAAGGTACTTACTTCAGCAAAGTTGTAGAAAAATGTTTTTCAGTTAACATTTTCAAATGAATTAAAGTTATAGCACTATCGGTTTTTATGTTATAATTATTTTTATTCTTTAACTTAGGGTGTTTCTGAAAAAGTCAGTTTTTTAACTATAACTTTTTAAATAGTTAGTCTATCTTCATACTCTCTATGAAGCAATTTTAGTACTTTTCATTGCGCATATTTCTGCTGAAGAATGTGAATCGATATCATTTTTCGTTATCGAGTTACGATCATTTTTTTAAATAAAAATGATAGTTTTCAATGTCCTCTAACTCAGAAGGTTGCAAAAACTAGCAGCTAAATTTGTACTCTTTTGAAAGTGCATCAAAAATACTATAAAATATTTCAAAATCAAAGTCAGCATTTTTGCCCTTCGATGTCAAATATAAACAACAACACCACGAGTCGTGACAGTTTAATTGGTATCAATCTCATTCATGAATCGAATCGCAGTAGCCGACGACTGCTTTGATCAACGCGTGTAGTGCTTTGTATTATTAGTGCTGTTAAAATGCATAAAATAAAGTTGTTCGATCTCTGTAAAGTGGCCAAAGGTGAAAATAAAAATAAAATAAAAGTTGTGTTTGAGGAAATAATGAGATAATTTGATGTGGGACAAAATGAAAAAAATAAGTTCACTCAGAATGCAAAAGCTGTAACAATTAAAACATGTAAAAGGTTTGATCAATTTTGGAAAGACAGTAATCGAATTGAGACGAAAGTGCTCGATAAAAATTCGAAATATTTCGAGAAGCCGTTAACAGTTCCTACAAAAGATTCAAACTGCACTTCCTCCCAAACCAGCATTCACAGAAATTCGTCGCTTACTTAGAACAGAATGAAGGGTAATCCTTAATTCATTTGCTTTTTAAGGCAAAATGCGCTACATTTTATATTATGTCAACACTTCCATTACCAACAAGTTTCATGAGCGAACAAGGAGCTGAGGCTCGGAACGATCGGCTGAGTCACGGTAGAAATTGTTCAAGAGTCGCGAACATGGAAGATGTTTTCTTTAGAGCAATGGACTCGTCTAATCCGGTTCTTGCAGTTAGAAGATCCCGATACAGTAAACGCACTGAAATAAGTTCAATATTAAATGAGTTGGCACTTTGAGAAAAGAGACACGATTCAGATAACTATAACGACGACGATGCTGATGATGTTGATGATTGTGATTATAATAATTATGAGGATGACGATGATAATAAAGTAGTTACGTAGAATAGTAAAATAAATATCTGTCTGAGCCTAACGTTTTCAATATTTGTGTACATATATTTGACAAGCTCAAAAATCATTTAACAACTCGACTTTTTGATCTAGTAAAGCAGGTTCTAAATGGCAATGACCAGACCCTTAAAAACAGCCGTATGCTGATGTCATTTAATCATAATGTTGATGTCAACATTTTTCGCTGAATGACAAAAAAGCAAAAGTTGATTTTGAGATATTTTACAGTATTTTTGATGCACTTTCGAAAGAGTACAAATTTAGCTGCTAGTTTTTGCAACCTTCTGAGTTAGAGGTCATTGAAAACTATCATTTTTATTTAAAAAAATGATCGTAATTCGATAACGAAAAATGATATCGATTCACATTCTTCAGCAGAAATATGCGCAATGAAGAGTATTAAAATTGCTTCATAGAGAGTATGAAGATAGACTAACTATTTAAAAAGTTATAGTTAAAAAACTGACTTTTTCAGAAACACTAAAATGACACCCTAAGATAAAGAAGAAAAATAATTATAACATGAAAACCGATAATGCTATAATGCTATAACTTTGATGCATTTGAAAATGTTACTTGAAAAACATTTTTCTACAACTTTGCTGAAGTAAGTACCTTGCTACACCATTTAGTTCTAAACATAATTTTTCGAAAATAATGTTTGAGAGGACCACCATAGCTACATTTTGCTTTAAAAGTAAGAAAATTTAATTTCCAAAAATATTCTCTCAGACATAATTTCTCTAAAATGAACGGTTTGGAAGTTATTGATTTTTGTACCGAAAAACCGCCCTTGTGACCCATAGTGGAATGGTGGGTTTTTTCAAGAAAAAGCGTTGATTTCTTAATTCTCAGTCGCGTTGGAAATTTGAGTAAAGTATAAACTTCAAATCGATTAAAAAAAATCGATTTTTTTTTTGGCTCAGTACAATATACATAACCCCTTTAGAAAAATCAGTTTTCCCACCACAATGCATTGATTGAGGAATTTAGATATTTTATTAACAGAGCATTAGCAATAATTCGTTTGTATGTCTATTTTATGGGCCATTTTTTCGCCTTCCCATTGATTTGGTTTGAGATTTCTAGCACTGATGTTGTCCTATGCTGATTTGAGTGATTCTCTGAGTCCTGCCACTATCCCATGTAGTATGTGTTATCAAAAACATCGCGAAGCATCAAGTTCTAAATGTTCTCAAACGATATAATATCCGAAGAGAGTGATAAGAGTTATAAGAAATGTCTCATCACACTGTTAGGTGGATTAAAAGCGTTTTATTGAAAAGATATCTCACGCTATCCATACTGTAGCATCAAAAGTGACCAGGTGGCATCATTGTACGTACAATCGTAAGTTGACGAGATTTCCGCGTCACATATTTAAAATTCTGTGATGCAGCCAACAGTATGCGCTTTTATGCAACGTATTCTCTTTTACATGATCTTCCTAAAAGATTAATAATGATAAGTGAAACCATCGCCAGCAGGCCCTGGACTCCTCTACTATAAATTATAAGTCTAGAATTAAACAAACAAAAGCACTAGAGAAATACGCTTTACAGTTTAGGAAATTTACGTTTAGGGGGTCTAAAGTATAAGCAACCATCTATAAACGCTAATGATAAAGTAACTAGAAGAAAAGCTCTGGTTTTTTATTCGCTCATCTGCCCAACACCGCCTCTAGACTTATTTTAAGGCTTAAATGAAAAATCCATTACGTATAAGAATTTTAAACATTATTTTCTTCTTTCTCATCACGAAGACCATATACAAAAGTTTTTTCAAGCCAAAAACAATTTGGGCACTAAAAGGTTAATAAAATAGTTAGTAAATCGATTGCCTTGTATCCAGCTCACATGGGTTCTACCTTCGTATTTTCTGGAAATTTTAAACTGTTTCAACTCAGTTTCGGATTCGAATGTTACATTGTCAATGCACGATGTATATATTAAATCAATTTTGTGGAAACTGTTACCGTGCTACCGCATAACGAGTCATCTTCTTCTGTTAATTTCAAAAGCATTGTATTGTATTGCAGCAGAAATGGGCTTCCGCTCATTATTGGCAGTGATGGGAATGCTCATCACATCATTTGGGGCGACTCAGATATCAATCGGAGAGGCTCTGAACTGATGGAGTACATAGGTAGTACAAATCTTCATATTCTTAAGGTGGGAAACCGACCAATATTTGCGAGGTCTGAGAGGGAGGAGGTGTTAGACATAACGCTTTGCTCTGATAGAATTTCGCAAGAGCTGGGAAATTGGCAGGTTCCAAATGAAACTGAACCGTCCAACGAAGAAGGACTTTCAGGTCAGCTCGTAGTGCATATGAGAAATGTTTGTTTTTGATCTGCAGAACGAGCAGTCTAGCAAAACCTATGCACTGTCTCTAGTCTGAACGAGGCTAGCAGGTTAAACAAAATTCTTTCGAAATCGAAAGATTTTCAGATGAACTCCTTAAAAATGGTGTTTATGTGACGGACGAAAAAAATGTTCTTAATTGTCTCTTTCACGCGCACTTGCCATGATATATCGATCCGGAGCTGAACAATGGTCACATATCACATTCTGGTGATTCGGACTCGTGAGCATTAGCACACACATTGGTTTCCACTGAATCAGTCAAGTGGGCAGCTGACAGCTTTGCTCCATACAAAACACCCGGAAAAGATGGAATACTTCCCGTGCTACTGCAAAAAAGTTTTTTTTTTTCAATTCGTTTATTTGATAAGGCAGGTTTGCGTTAGCTTAAAGGTGCCAATTTTGTTTTGTTTTACATTTTAAATTACTTAAAACTAGGGGCTTACATATTGATTTTTGAAATTAAACTAAGGCTAATTTATAGCTATACATATACACAAGGGGGTAGTATAATTTTCGTAAGATTAGAGGGGTCATTTAGTTTTTATGGCAATATGGTTTGACATTTTTAGCAATGAGATTATTGGAGCAAATAATGTTTAACTAAGGGGGAAAATTTTTACGACTATCTTAAAAGTAGAAATAATTAGAGGGCGTGATTAAATTTTGTAAAGATTCGGAGACATTAATTAGAGTTATTTTATGTGGTAGTAGAGTTGGGCATTTTCAACGAGATCATATAATATAATAGTTAAAACTAGAAAAGGCAAGAAGAGCTAAATGCTTCATGAAGATATTTGGGGGGGGGGGAGAAGGGGTGTTACTTCTGTGTATAAGAGTCAGGGGAAGTAGGGTGGACAAACATGGCAGGGGGAGAACATTATTTCAGTTTCAGACTTCGGGAGATCAACGGATGGATTACAGAATCAGGGTGGTCTTCATCAGGAAGAATCATGTACTGGGACGCCGGGTGGTCGTTCTCGAGATGGCAGGGGTTTCTCCAGACGATTTCGTAGTGCGGCTCAGATGTTGATCGGCTACATTTCGAGTTGTGCGTGTGATGTTCGTGCTTTAGGTCCCGTGTTTGTTGGCTCATTCGACAGGGATGTTTTGTGTCGCCTTGGAGTCGCATCAAACCATCGTGGGTGTATGGTACAGGTGGAAGAGAGCGCTTCTGAGATTGATAAGGAAAAAGGGGCAGTTAAAGTTGGATATTGATGGTTTTTATGAAGGTGTATATAAGGGACATATAGAGGACATCGCGGCTTGCCAACACATCTCGAACCGGGACGTTGGGTGGTCTTCCTCGGGCCCGGAGGGTGTCCATAAGCCGAGACCTGGCGGAACTGTACTCGGTGCACGCCCAGACTATGTGCTCTATATCGTGATAACCGTCGCCACAAGCGCAGATACCACTCTCCACGAGCCCAATACGTCGGAGATGTGCATCCAGCGTGTAATGGTTCGCCATGAGTCGGGACATCACACGAATGAAGTCACGACCCACATCCATCCCCTTGAACCAAGGTTTCGTCGATACCTTAGGGACTATCGAATGTAGCCACCTTCCCAGCTCCCCATTGCTCCACGAGGTTTGCCAACTTTCGAGGGTTCTCTGATGAGTAATACTGAAAAATTCGTGGAAGCAAATTGGTCTTTCAAAAACGTCACCTTCAATGGCACCCACCTTAGCTAAGGAGTCCGCCTTCTCATTGCCCGGAATGGAGCAATGAGAAGGGACCCACACCAAGGTAATCTGGAAAGATTTGTCAGATAAAGCACTCAGTAGCTCCCGTATTTTCCCCAAAAAATACGAGGAATGCTTTCCATGTTTCATCGAGCGAATAGCGTCAATAGAACTCAGACTATCCGAGACGATGAAGTAATGGTCTGCGGGTAATGTGTCAATGACTCCAAGGGTATACTGAATAGCAGCTAGTTCTGCGGCGTAAACTGAAGCAGGGTCACTGAGTTTGTAGGAGGCGGTGAACTTTTGATTGAAAATACCGAAGCCAGTGGACCCATCGAGGTTTGATCCGTCAGTATAAAACATCTTAGAACAGTCGACTTCTCGGAATTTATTATAAAAAATATTTGGAACCACTTGTGGGCGTATATGGTCCGGAATTCCAATAATCTCATCTTTCATGGATGTGTCGAAGAAAACAGTAGATTCAGAAGTATTTATGAAATGCACACGGTTGGGATTGTAAG
Source organism: Topomyia yanbarensis (assembly GCF_030247195.1). Classification (NCBI taxonomy): domain Eukaryota; kingdom Metazoa; phylum Arthropoda; class Insecta; order Diptera; family Culicidae; genus Topomyia; species Topomyia yanbarensis. The sequence continues at coordinate 320,418,532 of NC_080672.1, read as the reverse complement.
AAGAAGGATTAATATTTTGCGCCATGTAGTCAAAGTACAGGGACATAAAACGGGTCTGAGAATTGAGCTCAACAAGCCTTTCGAAATTTTCAATCACCAACGGGTTCAAGATATCGCATCGAATGAGCAATCGATATGAGAGTTCCCAAAATCGATTTTTCAGCGGGAGAACGCCCGGCAGGACTTCGAGACTCATCGTATGGGTCGACTGCATGCACCCTAAGGCGATACGCAAACAACGATACTGAATTCTTTCGAGTTTGATGAAATGTATGTTCGCGGCGGAGCGAAAGCAGAAGCATCCGTATTCCATTACCGACAGTATCGTTGTTTGATACAACCTAATTAGGTCTCCTGGGTGGGCACCCCACCACGTTCCGGTTATTGTACGAAGAAAGTTGATCCTTTGCTGGCATTTCTGTTTCAGATACCGAATATGGCATCCCCAAGTACCTTTCGAGTCGAACCAGACCCCTAGATATTTTACTGTGAAGACCTGAGCGATAGTTTGACCCATTAATAGAACCTGTAGTTGTGCTGGTTCACGCTTCCTAGAAAATACAACTAGCTCAGTTTTCTCCGTGGAGAATTCGATACCCAGCTTAATAGCCCATGCAGACAAATTGTCCAAGGTATTCTGTAATGGTCCTTGTAGATCGACAGCTTTGGGTCCCGTAACAGACACCACGCCATCGTCTGCAAGTTGTCTTAACGTGCAGGAATTGTCAAGACATTCATCAATGTCGTTGACGTAGAAATTGTATAACAGGGGGGTTAGACATGAGCCCTGGGGAAGGCCCATGTAGCTAAATCGTGATGTCGATAAGTCACCATGCGAAAAATGCATGTGCTTTTCCGACAACAAGTTTAGTAAAAAGTTGTTTAAAGTCGCTGAAAGACCATGCTGGTGCAGCTTCTCTGAAAGAATGTTGATAGAAACTGAATCAAAAGCCCCCTTTATATCTAGGAACACTGATGCCATCTGCTCTTTACTAGCATAGGCCATTTGAATTTCGGTTGAGAGCAACGCAAGACAATCATTCGTCCCTTTGCCTTTGCGAAAGCCAAATTGTGTATCTGACAGTAAGCCATTTGCTTCGACCCAATTGTCGAGGCGGGATAGGATCATTTTCTCGAACAACTTCCGGATACAAGATAGCATTGCGATCGGTCGATACGAATTGTGGTCGGAGGCTGGTTTTCCTGGTTTTTGGATGGCGATGACCTTCACTTGCCTCCAATCGTGTGGGACAATGTTAGCCTCAAGAAACTTATTAAATAAGTTCAACAAGCGACTCTTGGCAGAGTCTGGCAGATTCTTCAACAAGTTGAATTTGATTCTGTCTGGCCCTGGAGCTTTATTGTTACACGACAAGAGAGCAAGTGAGAACTCCACCATCGAAAAAGGTGTTTCGTTCGCGTTATCGTGACGGGACGCGGCGTGGTAGATCTTCTGTGCCGGGGCGGAATCCGGACAAACCTTCTTGGCGAAATCGAATATCCAACGGTTTGAATATTCCACGCTCTCATTAGTACTGTTTCGATTTCGCATACGTCGGGCTGTTCCCCAAAGAGTGCTCATCGATGTTTCTCTCGTTAATCCGTCGACGAACCGGCGCCAATAACCGCGTTTTTTGGCTTTCATCAAACTCTTCATTCGCTTGTCTAACGTCGCGTACTGTCGAAAACTAGCGGGTAACCCGTCGTTCCAGAAGGTCTTAAACGCGGCGGCCTTCTCTGCGTACACGTCTGAGCACTCTTTATCCCACCAGGGATTGGGAGAACGTTTTTGTATGTTCGCGCCGGGTACTGGCTTAGTCTGAGCTTGATTCGCGCTGTCGAGAATCAAGCCAGCCAAAAAGCTGTACTCTTCCTCCGGAGGAAGTTCTTGAGTAGATTCGATGTTGTCGGATATCGCGGCAGCATAGCTCTTCCAATCGATATTTCGTGTGAGGTCATACGAAGTATTGATTGTTTCCAATGGCCTTGAGCCGTTATTGATTGAGACTACGATCGGCAGATGGTCGCTACCGTGGGGATCAGGGATTACCTTCCACGCGCATTCTAACTTTAGCGAGGTCGAGCAAAGGGATAAATCTAATGCGCTTGGGCGCGCTGGTGGGGGAGGAATCCGTGTCATTTCACCCGTGTTTAGAATTGTCATGTTGAAGTTGTCGCAAATATTGTGAATTAAAGAGGAACGGTTATCATCATAAAGGCAACCCCATTCCGTACCGTGAGAGTTAAAGTCGCCTAAAACTAGTCGCGGTGCAGGCAGGGATTCTATGATGTCATGTAGCCGGCGATGCCCAATCGCGGTGTTGGGGGGAATATATATGGAAGCTATGCAAAGATCTTTGCCTTTGGTTGTTACTTGACAAGCGACAACTTCAATACCTGTTATCGAGGGAAGGTTAATTCTGTAGAAGGAATAGCGCTTTTTGATCCCCAAAAGCACTCCTCCATAGGGGGTGTCTCGATCCAGGCGAATAATATTAAAGTCGTGGAAGTTGAGATCTATGTCGGAAGTTAACCAAGTTTCACATAATGCAAATGCATCGCAACTCAAATTATTTATTAAAATTTTGAAGGAATCGATTTTCGGGATGATACTTCTGCAATTCCACTGTAGAACAGTGATCAAATCCGTGACCTCGTTCGATGAGTTAGCCATCGAGGGATACAATCGCTGAAAGGAGGGGCCATTTAGCAGTCAACTGCTTCAAAAATGTTCTTACTGTAGGGAGAAAAGCTAACATAAGACTTTTAATAGGATCAGTTATATTGAAAGTTTTTATTATCCAGTCCACAATGTCCGAGAGTTTGATAATTCTAGTGCCGCGATTATTCTCAAACTGAAACAGAGGAACACTTGGGGTTTTTGATGTTCCGGGAAGTGCTGGGAACTCCTTCTCTGAGTTTAATCCTCCGAGACCAGGAGCTAATTGCTTCGGTTTGGTTGCAACACTTCCAATAGATGTGACTTTCTGAGTCCCGTCAAGGGATACCTTCTGGCCTTTACAACGAACTTTAGGAGAGGAAATGTTCCTCCTCTTCCTATAACTTCTAGGCACCCTAGTAGATGTTCCCTCTTGTGGGTCATCAGCCTCGCCCTCGTTAGGAGGCAAGTGAGCATAGATGTTTGTTGAGGTTGGTGGTGTAGCTTTCTTTAGCATTTCTGCAAAAGAACGTTCGGATCGTCCAGCAAGGGAACGTTTTAGTTTATCCCCGCGTAGTTTGTACGCGGGACATGCCGAGATATCATGCAGATTCTCTGCACAGTAAGGACACTTCTCAGCATTCTTACTGCACGAATCATCTAGATGATTCTCCCCGCATTTTCCACAGCGGGCCTTATTGCTACAATGGGTGGCTGTGTGACCCAATTGTTTACACTTTGTGCAATTCATGACCCGCGGCACAAACAGACGCACAGGCAGACGAACCTTGTGCAAGAGGACGTAATTTGGCAAAGCGGTACCAGCGAAGGTCAACCGATAAGAGTTTGATTGGGGGTACGTTTTTGAACCATCCCCCGCAACTACTACTGAGTGCAAACGCTTGCACTCGAGTATTTTCACTGGCTGAAGTAAGCGGTCTCTGAAACGGCCAACCCCGTACTGCAGCAGATCCTCGCATGTCAAACTGTCATCGGTGACAACGCCTTCAGACTGTACTTTCACAGCTGGAATATACACGTGATAGTCCTTCGTAAAGTGCTCGCAGCAAGCAATATCGTTTGCCTGCTTTGAGTTAGTCAGCACGACCCTCAGCCTGTCTGAGCGGACCTTTTTTATTTCGATCACAGCCGAGAACCGTTCCGTTAGGTCTTTTGAAATCTGTAATAGATTCAGCGATTTTATTTTGGGCCGAAAGAAGACCACAAAGGGACCGGTCGAGAGCTCTGGATATTGTTTGGGTCGGGGGAGAGCCTTAGGAGTCGACTCGATCTCCATTTGGCCATCCGGGGAGGAAGCCATCGACACCGTCAACGCACGGGGTCAGCACCCGCGCAGACGGGAAAAAGCCGTAAATGTATCAAAAAGGTAGATTTCACTTATCTGTATACTCGTTTCCCACGACGCACCAGTCCAGCTTAAATAGCTGGTTATTGTTCAATCCTCGCTTTACGAACAAAAGGTTGAGGAATGTGGTCTAACGGTTAACACACGCACAAAAGAAAATAAAAGTCCAAACCGAAGAGGCAGAGAATGGCAAAATAACCTTGAACGCGGATTACTGCACTGTTCTTTTTCCAACAGATCGAAAACAAAACACTTCTATCTCGATCGAGCGATGCGTAGAGACTGCAAAAAAGATTTGATATTCTCAAACATGTATTGAAAAAGATTTTGCTTTCCAGTCTTGCTACCGGTATATCCCGAAAGTATGGCGAGAAATAACTCTTAATTTTATTCCCAAAGAGGGGTGCTCAAACTATGAAGAAGCCAAGAGTTTTAGGCCTATCAGCTTAAGTTGTTTTTTTGAAATCTTTGGAACGGATAATCGATCATCACATCAGGAACGTTAGTTTAGTTGAATATCCACTGCACAAATTGCAACACGCATATCAGTGTGGAAAATCCACGATCACTCTGCGTCACGATGTTGTTTACAACATTGAGACAGCCTTATCGCTCAAGCAATCTAGCTTGGGTGTATTCCTAGATATTGAGGGTGCTTTTGACAACGTCTCCCTCCAATGTATTCTGGAAGCGACGCGCGATCATGGGATATCTGCATGTATCTCGGGTTGGATAAACGCTACGCTTAGTAACCGCATTCTTTGCTCGTCATTGCGATAGACTGAGATACGGAAGTTGAGTATTTTTGGTTGTCTTCAGGGTGGCGTTCTGTCACTTTTGTTATGGAATTTGGTTGCTGACGACGACCAATGAGCCTGGATTTCCAACCTACGGGTTTGCTGACGATTACCAATTACTAATTACTGGACTTTGCATCGGAACAATCTTTGATATAATGCAACAAGCATTAAGGGCTGTCTAACAATGGTGTCGACAAGCTAAATTATCAATTATCTCAAGCAAAACATCAATGGTTCTTTTCACGAAAAAGCAAATAACAACCGGGGTTCGTCCCTTGCAGTTCTTTGATTCTGAGCTACTGTGTGCAGATCAAGTCAAATACGTTGGAGTTATATTGGATTCCAAACGGAATTGGTCTGCTCACATTGAGTTCAGAGTCAAGAACGCGTGCATGGCCTTCGGACAGTGCAGACGAACTTTTGGAAAGACCAAACTTTTGGTCTCAAACCTAAATACATCTATTGAATTTACACGACAATTGTACGTCCAGTACTGTCATACGGATGTCTTGTGTGGTGGAAGAGGGGAGAGGTGATAACAGTCTAGTCAAAGCTAAACCATCTGCAAAGAATGGCTCTCATGGCAGTGCTTTCATCACAACTCCGACAGCTGCTCTTGAGGCATTTCTAAATATCAAACCATTTCACATATCACATATATTTCAAACAAGGAGCACCATCATGTGCATACAGACTGCGGGTTACTGGGCTTTGGAACCATGTGGATCTTGCTACCAGTCATACACGATTGTGGTCACAAATGGTGAAGATATTCTAGCTCCCAGCGGTATTACACTCATATGTAGTTTTCCTTAAAGGACATTCCATATGAAGATTCCCTCTCGAGAGGAGTGGTTATCTGGCTATATGGAAAGACAACAACAAACGCAAGTGATGTGTTACACTGACGGCTCTGATGATGGTGTCTACTGTCGTCAAATGAGATTGGAACAATCTCACTCACAAGGTAGTTACTGTAATGTATTCCAAGCAGAAATTTTTGCGATTATGTGCGGGGTACAATCGGCCCTTCAACTGAGTTTGTCCAGCAGAGTTATAAACTTCTGCTCCGATTGTCAGGCTGCAATCAAAGCCCTTAGCTCAAACAAATCACGCTAGTGATCGCGTGCCGAACCCAAAACGAAGAACTAAGCGTTGTCAACACTATCCACCTTGTCTGTGTGCCCGGACATTCTGGTATTACTGGAAATGAATGGGCTGACGAATTGGCCAGGACAGATTCAGCGATTGACGTCGTTAGTCTTGAGCCCACCATGCCAATTTCGATAAGTTGGATAAGAGAAAAAATACGGTCCTGAGCTTCGTCCGAGCACCGCAATTATTGGAGAAATCTACAAACGTGTCGCCAAACAAAGGCGTTTCTAGAACAACCATGCCCAGTGGTTTCGAAAAATCTCCTGCATGTTTCGAAGCTCCACTGCGGCATGCTGACCAGGGCTTTAACTGGCCACTGTAAACTAAATTATCACATGGCAACTATTTAGCGCGCTGAGTCCTTTTCATGTGCTCTTTGTGAAGTCGACTAAGGTACCTCATATCATCTGATATGAAACTGTCCAGCAGTAGCGCAATTGCTATTTCGAGTTTTCGGCCGTCCTTACATATACGACACCATGTTTGGACGACTGAAACTCAGAGACGTACTAAAGTTTATTATGCAATGTGGTAAAGAGCTATCTCTGAGAAAAGTGAGTGGGTTCAGAAAACATATACACACATACACATTTTCCGGAAATCGTGGTCACGGAAAAGCTAGTTTTGGAAAAACGACATTTCGAGATAATCGATTTTAAAATTTTAAATTACCACTGCTCTTGGTAGAAAAAAAAAAGCTGTAACTTTCAATCTATTGCTCGGATCTTATTGAAAATTTGGGAAATATTCTCAAAGAGTAATAATCTTTTTCTCGATTTTTTTTTTAATAAATAGGTATGTTATCCATTAAATGCCTTCGACCTATCCCTGTGCCTGCGATTTCAAGCTCTTTTACATAACTTTTTGAGTCGAGCAAGTTGAGTATTCCACCAAGGCGAAGCACGCATAAATCGAATCGGACAAGCCTCTTGGTACGCTGTTACTATGATTGAGTTTGATTTATCCACGACCTCACTCAAATCACTTGAATCATCGTAGTTCGTAGATTTGGGATTACGCTGTGTGACGATACCTAGTAGGACGTTCGAATGATCAAAGATGATGATCAGATTACAACGGTTCGAGCTCGTTTGGTACGAGCCAGATTGTCAGCTCATGTGTAATATCGTCAGAGCAGTGAGTTTCATTTAACACATCTTCTCTGCCTGCTTGTGCAAATATTGCGTAATCTCTTACATTAATTATATACAGATTTGTACTACTTAAGTATTCCATCAATTCGGTGTCTCTCAAATCGATGTCTGAGCTGCCCCAAATTATGTTGGTGGGCATTTGCATCACTGCCAATTATGAGAGGAAACCCATTTCTGCCACTGTAAGATACAACTCTTTCCAAATCGTTAGAAGGTGGTGGTTCATTATGCGGCAAATGTGCCAAACAATAGACGTATTTCCTGTTCGCGTTATTAACAGTCAAATTTGTCCGTGGCAGAACAAATATCGCAAGTTGTGAGCACCGATATTAGACATGCTTCAATGTCACTATTCGCAAGTATATGAGGCATTTGATGACAGCTACGAAGACGGTGTCAAGTAGCTTTCTAACATAGAAGTTTCCTTTACGATAATACGATTCTTGAACCAAGGCTTTTGGAAGCTTTACCTTCCTGCCCAATGCGGGATAGATTCACAGTTGCTGTTCGTTTATGCTGAAGATTATTTTGTGCCTCTTTGACTATACTCGATCACAGCACTTCACATTTCATCAACAAGAAGATGAGTCAAAATTTCTCAAATGGTCATCCCAAATTAGGTGAAATCGAAATTTCGATGGAAGATCCAAATTTTTTGGTAATGGGAGAGGTAGTTTCGTGAAAATTTTTTTTTTCCGTGATATTGATATTTAAAGTTTTTAGCTCGGTTATTTTGAAAAACTATCTTCCATGAATTGTAACCCGCATCAATTTCAAAATCCGACTTCCCACCAGGTTCTTGTAACATTGCACAGTGGTCCGAATCCAGAATTTAGGATGACAAAAACATTTGTGACCAAACTACTGGTTCTAGAGATTTCATGTCTTCGGAACAAACAATCTGTGTCAATTGGGGCATCTTTTGAGATGGGTGCTATTAGGGTGGTCCTTATTGTTTGTACGATCTGAAAATTATTTTCGAAATAAGAAGAGATAGAATAATGAAGTGTTTCGCCAAATTGTAGTACAACATTTTTCAAGCAACTTTTCTGAGGACGTCATATTTGTAGCTTTAATAGTTTTAATTTTACAGCTATTAAAATGTTGTGTGATAGGGTATCCCTAACAAAATCAGTTTTTCGTTATAACTTTTTAAATATTTTTTTCCGTCAATAGCGTCTTCACAAAACTTTTAGAGCTTATTGAGACGAATATTATTTATATAAACATATTTGAGATAGCTCATTTAGTTCAAAAGTTATGAGCATTTTTAGCAAAAAAACATAACCTTTTCAAATGTTGATATCTTAAAATGGAGCAAGTGAAATTGATTTCTTCTTTTTGCATTCGAAAAACCACAATTGATAGTATCTTTCCAGCATTACGTCATAATGTGGCGAAGAGTCCGCTGAATTATTATTTTAGTTACAGCCTTGGTAGAATCCATTTGGGAATCGGAAAACCTTCCCAGCACCCTGCTTAGGTGCGGCGAAAGGCCATTGCATGCTGTTAATTTGTCACGAGTAATCAAGGTCCGGGTAGCATCCGGAATATCTAGAAATCTGGAACATTATTTCACTTATTTTTCAACAAGATCATAGGGTCTGAAGTAAGCAGCAATTTTTTTAATACATCTTCAATATTGGTAACGCTGCTAAATTTTCTTGAATGGTTTTTTCGAAACTTGCCGATAGACTTATTCCTCGTTTCTAATGCCTCAGTGAAAAGGCCTTAGAAACGAGGAATAAGTCTATCCGCAAATTTAGAGAAAGCCATAGAAATACATAGAGTAGAATGGGGTCAAACAGGCACGGGTGTACTATAAGTATAGGGTATGTTATTGCAGAGGTAGCTCGTGTTCCGTGAATTAAATACGCGGTAGAGAGCATCGTTGACGACTATCATTTCGGCTGTTGCCGTGAAGCAGCTGTATTAGTTACGACGTTGTTTATGTTTTCGCGTGTTGTTCTGCGGAAACGAATTGTCTTTCGTCCTCAGTACATTACATTTAATCAACGTAAAAAACATCAAGTGAGTTGTTTCTTACGTAAAAATTAATGTTGAACAAGAGTATTGTGTTGGTTTTTTGATATTTTCGTTTTTGAAAAAGATTCGGACATCAACATGGAACATATTTACGTTACCAACAGGAAGAAAAGCATGCTTGACGATAGACGAACCAAGTACCAAAAGTTTATGAAGGGTTGGAGATAGAGGAACCAACCGTACTCGTGATCGTAAATCATTCTCGTTGCGTCCAAATAGCCTGCAAAAACTTGAGCGTTTAGTTTTGCTTTGCTATTGATAACGGCGAGAATCGTTCCAATAAATCTGTATTCAAACCCGTGATCTCACAAGCTCCATTCAGCAAAAACTTTTCTTGTCGCGTTGCCATCATTGGAATTGCCTCCACTGGGTAATGGCTCATTAATTCGAAGGCTCGATCTTTTCATTAACGATTCGAAGGCTCGATCTTTTCTTTAACGATTTGTCGTCTTTCCAACACGCCACTTTGGTGTTTCCTTCTCAAAACGTCGTCATCGACCACCGATTCTTAACATTTCCTTTCGATCATGCCCATATGATCCTGCCTAGCTCTAGCTTTCCGTTCTAAGTTTACGAATGATTCACTTTAGAATACCTATCTGTTTTTCGATTTTAACATCTTTCGTTTCTCTTATTCATAAATTTTTCTGAAAATAGCTAACAAAGTTGATACTGTAAATTATAATATGTGTGACTAAGATGGCAAACATCACACTACGTTCTCCACTGTTCAGATGGATTGATACACGACTACATTAGAAACAACAACTCAGTGAACCCTTTGTAACACTCGGGCAGTTTTATTTGAGATTTTGTTTATCTATCTGATCTTATTTTAAAAATAGTTGTTAGGTTACACTGACCGTTTTACTTTTAATGCTACAAATGGTAGCAATATTCTCAATATTCAAACTAAAATAAAATTAGTTAAACAAAAATGACCTCTGAGATTTTTCCATAAAATCATACTATCAATTGTGGTCTTTCTAATGCAAAAAGAAGAAATCAATTTCACTTGCTCCATTTTAAGATATCAACATTTGAAAAGGTTATGTTTTTTTGCTAAAAATGCTCATAACTTTTGAACTAAATGAGCTATCTCAAATATGTTTACATAAATAATATTCGTCTCAATAAGCTCCAAAAGTTTTGTGAAGACGCTATTGACGGAAAAAAATTATTTAAAAAGTTATAACGAAAAAACTGATTTTGTTAGGGATACCCTATCACACAACATTTTAATAGCTGTAAAATTAAAACTATTAAAGTTACAAATATGACGTCCTCAGAAAAGTTGCTTGAAAAATGTTGTACTACAATGTTGCGAAACACTTCATTATTCTATCTCTTCTTATTTCGAAAATAATTTTCAGATCGTACAAACAATAAGGACCACCCTAATAGCACCCATCTCAAAAGATGCCCCAATTGACACAGATTATTTGTTCCGAAGACATGAAATCTCTAGAACCAGTAGTTTAGTCACAAATGTTTTTGTTATCCTAAATTCTGGATTCGGACCATTGTGCATTGTGTCTGACTGTGACGGTGACCATATTAGTAACATCTTAAACACACCTTTGACCGCTGAGAGCGAAAGCCTTCCAAAAAATTGATGGATGTAGTCACGAGTGAAATACTCTTATAAAACGGTACCAACATGTTATCAGAATGATTCAACATCATTCAAATTAAAACTCTTATTGACCTTTCTACTCCCGTTAAAAAAGAAACGGCGCCGAATTATTTCGTGAGGAAAACAAAAAAAATGCACTGCAAAAACCGGTTGAGGTTAGGTATTTCGTGAGGCAAACAAACCAAACTCCTTTAGTTTGACTTTGCATCTGTGGTTGTAAATGAGCTGTCAGAAATCTTAATGATCATACAATCTTGTTTCAACGGTAAGTTTCAGAAATGTCTGTTAGTTAAAAAGGACCACGTATAGCATCGTACGAAACCACTCCGCAAGATTAGAATTTGCGACACAACTTCGAACAACTGAGCAATCCAAAATCGAAAGTAAACATTTCTGTGTGCCTGAATGAATATTGCAAGGCTTGTACCAACGAGTCTGTAATTCCGTTTATGGAATCTCAACTACAAAAGGCACACTTTTACACTTTGCCTCGTCTGAAGTGTTATACGTTTTCCAAAGTTTTTAATTCCTCCACACGACTTCTGAATAATTCAGTTCCAGCCTCTCTCTCTCTTCGATCAAACGTAAATCGTGACTATTCGGTTCAAGTTTACATAAACAACGCGATGCGCTCACCGTGTAGTTGTTTCTCATTTCGAGCGCTCACTTCAAACCGGCAACAAGTGCAATTACAAGTAGCCCAATTTGATGCCACGAACCGACAAATAGGACTGACAAAAACGTGATCCACTCAATTCCCTGCAACCCAATCAGAGCCTCGGTTCGGTACAATTTCTTTGTTCGGAGGTGAGCATGGGTATGTTGGCTGTGGAACTGAAAATTGTTACAAAAACACATGGCACTATACCTACTCGGATCGTTTTAGTAGCTATCATCAACTATGCCTACCTACCTACTATTGTCTGACTCTGCCTTGAGGCTTTGAATGCAAAACCGTACCGTACACCATCGGCATTCATCTAGTGGCCTACTCGGCACGGCCTGGCGCGGCGATGGCTTCCTCTAGTACTGGGTCATTGTCAGCTTTTGCCCATTATAGGTACATATAGTAAGCGGGAGATTGGTGGATGCAACATGCATGCGATGATTTTATTTGAACTCTTACCGGTCAATCAGTTCTAATTGTTTTGGTTTCAGCGAACAAAAACAACACTGGCCCCTGTGTCGGTGTTTTGTAGGTTTCCCTTTGAACAATAAAGTTGTAACATAGTTGACCTTTGTTTTTGTGTTCGCACGTAGTACACAGGTTTTACACCTTTTGAATGAAGATGGACGGGTTAAAATTGAACTATTGACTGATTATTTATGGCTAGATGGAAATTTACGTCTTGTAAGGAGTTTTCGTAACCACGGGCAGTGCTCTTACAGGGTAGTGTTTTTTGCAAATTGTTGCCATTTATATACATAGGCTCTTTGTGTTTCACGTGGGATACAGCCGCAAAACATGTGGTCAACATTGTATATTAGAGGCGAATTGTTGCGCAGCTTTATTGCATCCAAAATTAGTATAGCATTAGTAGATGTAAACAACGAATCGGGTTGTATGCAATTAATGATAATAACAAACATTTGTTTTCATTAAGGCGATAGCTTTTTGTAAAAGGTAGCTTCGTATTTAATCCACGGAGATGAAACAACGGCTCAGTTCAGTCCTTTCACTGTCCGATTCCTAAATGAAACTGTCGGACCGATTTTTGGTTGATTGTGTTGCGTTGTGTCGCATTTCAACATATCGAATGAAATCGAGCGTTGTTGCTGCTGGACACACTGACTTAAATTTGGGGTATGCGCGTTTAGTGTGTAGGCCGGCTAGAAACGTCAAACGTCAGCAAATCTCAAGAGGCATTGCGAGTTCGGTTGGGAAGTTAAAAGCTAAATTTCGTAGTGCTAATTAAAATTCCTTAAATCTACGGGAGTGATTAAAACTAAATTAGAACTCAAATTTATTATTCTAGTTTAAAATCGTAAGTAAAATAACAGTGAATGCAAATTGTAAACCCTAATTTGTTATTTTAATTAAAACACGGAACTAAAAGTTTGGTTAGGATTTATATCCTGAATTCTCCACGTGTAGGGTGGATCATCAATCCGGTGAAAAATACCGAAAGTGTAGGTGAATTATAAGACTATTGTATAACCTAATTAAAATGAATAAATACCGGTATAAAGCTGCACCACACTGCACCGACGGAACGTGCTGCTAAACCGATGTTTTATTTCCACTCCGCCCCAACAAGCGTTGTAGTGAACCCTTCATTTTAAAATAAAAAACGCGACTGTCTTCGTCAAAGTTAGATCACTTAATGAATCTCGTCTCGCTTGCGAGTTGCTTTTTTACCCTTGGTTCTTCCGATGAAAGTCTGCGTTTCGTTTTCGCGTTAAAATTTTTCCGTCATATCAGAAATTCACGAAATATTACGCTAAAATTGACTACTATCTATCTACAGTGTATTTCGCAATAATTCATGTAAAAGTTTTCGCTTGAAATGTGTCAGTTGTCAAATCTGCAAATATTTTTCAGTGTTCGTATCTTGCATATTTACTATACAGCATCAGGGAGAGTTGTTTATATTTGTCATGTTACTATCCTATATTTCGACGCGTTGCTATTAGGTTTATTTTCACTTTATCGGGCTAGTGGCTTATTTACTACACGTTGTTTTTCTATCACTAAGCTATTATACTGGTATGAATCATTTCTGTAATAAGATAATTTACCACTTTCATCAAATGTAACTTTACAGATGTTTACAATTATAGGGCTTCTCGGTTCAAATGTGCCCAGGGGACCCGAAGTGGTTAGAGGACATGAATCCACTCAATCCTCGTGAATCACGATCCAATATCCGTGCTCGAGACATAGTTCACAAAATCGTCAAATATTATTCATGATCTTCGTGAAGTGGTTCATGATTTCTAGTATAATAGCCACGACTTACCGTTCGTGAAATAGTTTACGAAATCATGGAATATTATTCATGTATTCATAAAGTGGTTCATATTTCTAGTCCATTCGGGTACGTGAAATATTTCATAAAATCTTGAAAAATTATTCATGATTCCTAATACTTGACTTACGATCTATCTTGCATATATGTGATGTTTAGAAAATATCTCTAATCATTTTCAATTTCATGCAACATGGTCATGAAATTTTCACGTGAACTATTTCACAAAATTTGAAGTATTTTAGTAGAATCAGTTTTGCTCTAAGCTATGAAATGAAATGTCATGTTAGGAATGTCATATGCCATGAAATGTCATATATGCTAGTGACATGAGTCACATCACTCCGCGTGTCAAATTCGAAAGTAAGTTCTAGAATTAAATAACACGATAACGTCCAAATAAATTTCGAAAATCGTGGCTAAGATCTTAATATCACGAACATAAATCACACTACTCGTGACAAAAATATTAAAAATTGCATTTAAGATCCTGAAACCATGAGCATAAACCTGTCTATTAGTCTCTAAAATATCACGATAATAGAAATTATGAAAATCCTGACTAAGATCCTGAAATCATGAATATAAATCGCATTACTCGTAATTGATATATAAAAACCGATTTAATCCACCTAGCAGTGAGATGAGACATTTCTTACATATATCACTGTTGTATCATTCATTAGATTGCAGAACTCATGCGAAGTAGGCACTCAACTAGAGGTGAGATGAAAACAGTTTCTAGTCCTGCACGAATAAAATCTCGAATAAACTGAATGAATTATAGAAAATCAATAAATAAAGCAAAAAATGAAATAAAAGGTGTTCAAATTCATAAAATGAGTAGAATCAAAGTTATAAAATACACGAATCAAATTAGATTAGCTCATTATATGAAAATTTAAACTACATTTGGTAATAGTTATAAGAGGGTGTACCCCATTAGGCATAAGTACGTTAGACATACGGACGTTTGGCATACGTACGTTAGGCATAGTGGACGTTAGGCCTAAAGATGTTAGGCATAATGGACGTTAGGCAGAATGGACGTTAGGCATAATGGACGTTAGGCATAAATTACCATATTGAAGTATCACTCAACAGAATTTAACAGAAGCTGATCAACCTCGATCATAATTTTTTTCTACTGTTTATACTTGAAGAAATATTTGCTCAAATTAACGAAACAAACTGAATGCTTGGCATACGAATATACAGCCTGTGTGTATTACTCGACGCACAACCGATAAATTGCACCTAACTAAAATAGATTCAATCTGTTTGTTAAAATAAGGAGGTTTTATGCCTGTTGGAGATTTTGAATTAAACCTAGCTTCAGGAGGCTATTATTTGCTTCAAATAAATATATAAAACAAAATAATAAAATCAATCTCATTTGTGTTAAGGTTAATGATTAACGCACATTAACTTTGATTAGTTCTTACATACATGCATGGTGCAATTGTCCAAGAAGAAAATATATATCTTGAAGAACAGTTCATGAAAGAAAGAATGATGAATTTGTTGCTTCTACATTGATTATCTGCCATATTATTCAGTCCAATGATTATATTCTTGAGCCCGTCAACGATAAAACTACGAAAACTGTCGCACATTAACTTTGATTAGTTCTTACATACATGCATGGTGCAATTGTCCAAGAAGAAAATATATATCTTGAAGAACAGTTCATGAAAGAAAGAATGATGAATTTGTTGCTTCTACATTGATTATCTGCCATATTATTCAGTCCAATGATTATATTCTTGAGGCCGTCAACGATAAAACTACGAAAACTGTCAGATACGAGGCAGAGTTTTTCCGTGTACTGTGAAGAGATACCGAAACAATAAAGGTTTTGATGCAAACGTAACATCCTTACGTTAATGCCGATGCTGTCCATAACACTGCAAGTTTTCATAACATCATGGCTGTTCATTATTACTCTTTATTGTTCAATATTTGGATATAATAGTATTGATAATAATTCCAACAAACTTGAAATGGGCTTGAATCAAAACTGTTCACTCAAATGTAGAAAGCATTCAGCTCATTCATGGAAAAAATATAAAACAAATTCTACACTTGTAAACAATAAATATCTCGCTTCGTGTTTTTCATTTTGCTGTCTCTCGAAGGTATGCAATTTTATACATCAAAGCTTCTAACCCGCAAAATGAGCATAAGGTTGAAATCTCTACAAAACCTTCGGATTATTTTTATATTTTTTTGTGAATTATGCCTATCGTCCATTATGCCTAACGTCCATTGTGCGTATCGTACTTATGCCTTACGTATGTATACCTAACGTACTTATGCCTAACGTTTTTATACCTAACGTCGCGCACCCGTCATAAGACTAATAGAATAAATTGACTCAAACTAACAAATTGAATGAAATAAAAAAAGAATGACTGAACATGAAATGAATAAAATTAAAGATAAAAACAAAATGAATCAAATGAATCAAATAAATCAAATGCATCAAATGAATCAATTTGTAAGTCCTATACAAACCAATGAATAACTTAATGAATCCAGTAAATATAATGAATCAAATTAATTGGATCAAATGAACAAAATGAATAAAATAAAAATAAATGAAATGAATAAATAAAACAAACAAATCAAATAAACAAACTGAACTGAATTGATAAAATGAATAAAAAGAAGAAAATAAGCAGAATAAAATGCATTGATTAATATGAAAAATTAAAGATGTTAAAAGGTTATAAATTAATAGAAAAAAAAATAAATTGTGTCGAATAAATTATTTGGCCGAAATGAATAAAACTGAAAAAATAGTCAGATTATTAAAATGAAGAAACTGAACAAAATATATGAACTGGAAAAAATGAATAGAATGCATAGAATGAAAACAGTTAATAAAATAATTTAAATGAGTTATATAAGTATAATGCACGAAAAGAATATACTAATCAGAGTGAATCCAAAGAATGAAACGAATAAAATAGATAAAATGAACGCAAATGAACAAAATGAATAAAAAATGCTGAATGAAATAATTAATGAAAATGCAATGATCATATATTTAAAGTTAAAAAGCATTTTTGTATAATGAAAATGAATAAACCGGATGGTACGAATTTGAGAACCATTGCATCAGAAAGTTATGAAATGTGTTTGAAAATCCCAGCTTCTGAGAAAACACTAATTAATATACAAAGGACTTTCTATGGCTTTCAAGCATCTTGAACCGAGAGCGACAGAGGGAGAATGCGATGAAAAAGACAGGTAGGGTAAAGTGCCTATTTTCAGCATACTAAGCAGGGTACCTTACTAATTCATTAATTTCTCGGCCTACAATCAATGGAATGCGAAAAAAATTACATCAACAGCTTTGCTTCGTTGGTAAGAACCAATATAATAACTCAAAAAGCGCTGGAAACAGTGAAATTATCGTGTTTGAGCGCAACGAAAACTCGAATCAAGTGCCCCTATTGTTGCGCTACCATTTGACTCAATGCGTTGAAGATGGATGGCAGACACTGCTCTAACCAACGGCTTCAAATGGGTAGGGTTATGATAGAAACATAGCGAAAATGGGCTCATCGCTCTAGATATTTCAAAGTTTTCATTTGCATTAAAATAAATAGTGTGAAGTGTCTAGGCTATGTCGATAGCATAAAGGCGTTAGTATGAAGATTTCAGTTGATTATTATGCAGTCTCTTTCCAGTCATCCTTATAGCTTGCATATTGTTTCGTTCAGAATTTTCGTTCAGGAAATAGGTATAGATAAGTCCTAAACAAACACATACTGTGAAAAATAAATGGTTCAAGCTATCAGGATGACAAAAAGAGCTAAACCGGAAGTCGCCATCTTTGATTTGAAAATGGCGTCAAAAATCAATTTCTGGCACCTACTCTTCAAGACCTTTCCGAAAACACCCACATTGAATGGGTTATAGCGAATTTCGCTAAACCGGAAGTCACTATCTATGATTTCAAAATGGCCTCAAAAATCAATTTCAATTTCAATTCCGAAAATATCCATATTGATTGGGTTATAGCGAATTTCACTGAACCGGAAGTCGCCATCTTGGATTTCAAAATGACGCCAAAAATCAATTTCTGGCACCTACTCTTCAAGTCCATTCCGAAAATACCCAAATTGTTGGGGTGCGGGCCATAAGGAATCTTCCAGACCCGTCTCTTCCATCTTTCCGAAAATCTTCTAAGTCTTTTGCATTCAAAAGGACTTAGAATATTTTTGCAAAAACCACGTTATTTGGAAAATCCGCGTAAAAAAAACCGCGTTAATTGGAAAATCCGCGTAAAAAAACCAAGTTAATTGGAAAATCCGCGTAAAAACCTCGAAAAAAACCGCGTAAAAAACCTGGGTGTATCTTAAACATTGAACTTAATAATAGATTTTTTTCAGAATTTTTCGTAGGTCAGTTTTTTCGAAAACAAATTATCAAAATATGCAAAAATGGAGTTTATTGTTATGTTGATCTATAAAAGATTCTGAGAGACAGGGATAACTTCTCAACTAGCATAAAAATAGATTATGTGGTTTTTGAAGTTTCTGACTACGACTCTGATGACAGAATTTGAAAATTCATAATAGCGTCTACACAATGCACATTGGTCCAGAATGCAAATTTAGCAGGAATTTTGAAATTTTACTAAAACTAAACAACTTAGCCTAATTAAGTCCGTGGAGAAGTTTTCGTAGTTTGTGAGCTCCTTATTTTTGTTAAAACAAGAGTTAGGGTGGTTCTAATTTAGCAAGATCAGAAAATTAATTTTTTAATCATTCCAGCTAGAGCCAAACAACTTTCTGCGAGGTAGCAGAACAACAAATTTTGAAAAAGTTTGCTAAAGACATGTAAGCTCTATCTGTCACACTTTTTGTCTTCTAACAAATTTAATATCGAAGGTTAGGGTGCTTCTTAGAAAAACTTTTTGCCTTTCTCAATAGAAAGGTATTGCAATTGCTCTGAAAACCGACTTTTTAACGGAGGCCCGGAGGGCCGAGTGACATATACCATTCGATTCAGTTCGTCGAGTTCGGCAAATGTCTGTGTGTGTGTATGTATGTGTGTATGTATGTATGTGTGTGTGTATGTGTGTGTATGTGACCAAAAATGTCACTCATTTTTCTCAGAGATGGCTGAACCGATTTTGACAAACTCAGTCTCAAATGAAAGGTGCAACGTTCCCATAGGCTGCTATTGAATTTCTAATGGATCCGACTTCCGGTTCCGGAATTACAGGGTGATAAGTACGAACACGCAGAAAATGTCGATTTTAATAAATTCTGCAATGAATGTATAAAGGTGAAAAATTTTCCAAAATGTGACCACAACTGCTTCGATTTGTAGTATTAGGTTACTAACATCCATTCAAAGTCTATTTGGCCACATTGGCCTTCATCTTCGGTTCCGGAAGCCCCGGCGGAAGTATCTAAATTCAGAATAACAGTCACATCGGTTTCTCGGAGATGGCTAGACCGATTCGACTAAACTTGGCCTCAAATGAAAGGTATTGCGTCCCCGTAAATGGCTATTTAATTTTATCCCGATCCGACTTCCGGTTCCGGAGTTACAGGTTGTGGCGTGCGATCACATAGCAAATTGTGATTCAAACCGATACTCCGATGAAAGCAAAAAAGGTAAAAATTTCGCTAAAATGTCTCTCAAACAACTTAAATTTGCTGTTCTAGGTCACCGACGGCCAACCAAACTTTCGTTGACTACATTGACCACCATAGACGGTTCCGGAAGTGCCCGGGAAAAGCGGCCATCTTTCAAAATTTACGAACTCGCATCAGTTTCCCGGAAATGGTTAGGCCAATTTTCACAAACTTAGTCCCAAATGATAGCTATAATATCCCCATAGACGTCTATAAAATTTCGTACGGATCGCTTATATGGTTCCGGAAATATAGACTAAACCGTCCGGTCACATATGAAATTCCCATATAAGCCGGAACTCAAATTTTTTTTCAAAGGGGGGACCCCATGAAATTTCAGAAATCGAATTCGTATTTTTGATGCCAAACATCTTTAAAATGCATGAAACGTCGAGATTTTATGTTATCTCGAAAATTTTTTTTTTATAAAAATCGACTTTTTGGGACTTTGCCGATTTTGCACCTTTTTTCAGTTCAATATTACCGTGGCTGTTTTTTCTTTTTCAAAATTTTAGAACTCGAATAATGATTTATTTTCCTGTATATAGTTGTCATGTGATGTATAATAATAAAATGTAATATATGCATTTAAAAGCTTTCAATGAATATAAACAACGCACACATTCTCGTGATTCATGATTGAGAAAGGCACAATTGCACCGCTAGGTGGATTAAAATAGGTTTTTTTCAACCTACTTTTGCGGTACTGACTTTAAACCGAAATAGTCTTCAGACAACTTTAAAGTTGTTTTATGGCGAATAATTTGTTTCATGGCACCACATATCTAACTATTTTCGTTGAAAAATAATGAGCATTTTTTCGCCAAAATTTTTTTTAATGACAATATCACTTATTGGGGTAAACAAAAGATAATTTTTTCAACTATAAACAAGACCATAATTAGAGTTATAATTGATCAGAAAATGGGCGAATTCGATATTTTATTTCAAATTTCATAAAATTGATTTCTAAAAATTGAATCTATTTTTTCATAAAATTGAATCTATTTTTGGTATATTAAGTGCTTATATCTTTTGAATAATAGAAGATAGAACTTTGATGTGTAAGAAGAAAATGTTCGTCTTCAAAAGCTCTGAAAAATATGCGAAGGATTGATTGGAAAAAAAATGAAAACTGAAAAAATTGTCCCTATGTAATATGTTTAAATTACTTTCACGCTGGACAATATAAAAATATATCTTCGTTTTCATAATAAAATATTGCACTTTACAATACTTTTCTGTTATTTTAAATAGTGGGTAGGGTGGTTATAAATTTCTTAAAATCAGAAAATGATCTTTTTAATGGCTCCAGATAGAGCTTCGCTGTCTTCCAGAAAATTGAAGAAAATAAAACTTTAAAAAACTTTGTCGAAGACACTAAAACTCTGTGTGGTGTACTTTTCACTTTACAATAAATTCACCAAAAAAAGGGTGTTTCTTAAAAAATAGTTTTCTTTTTATAACTTTTGCAGTTTTGACTTTTCATTAGGATCATTTTAGAAATACTTTTAGATATTTTGAAGGAGAACAATTTGTCTTAGTATACCGAACCTCTATCTTCTCTCGTTAGAAAGTTATATACACTTTTTACCAAAAACAAACTATTTTTTGAGTAAATATTGCAAAATATAGAAAAATATCGTATTTGGTGATCTTTAGTACAAAGCATGCTATTTAATATGACAGTAACGGTATTTAATGTTAAGTGCCCTATCGAAGATAATGTTATTTGAAAAAGTTATATTTTTATGTAAAAGTTCTCATAATTTTGAAACGAAAAAAGTTGAGTAGTTGGTGTTATAAAGCAAATTATGCGCCCTAAAATAATCTTCAAGTTGTCCAAAAGGTATTTTAGTGTAAAATAAAAAAAACTACAAAAGTTATATAAATAAAACAGTTCTTTTTTTTAAGAAACACCCTAAAGCTTACATTTGGATTTCTCGTACAATGGAAAGTATAAAAGCTAGAGCTTGCATGTCTTCAGCAAATTTGTCTAAAATGCGTTGCTCTACCATTTCATCGAAAACAGTAAAGCTCTATCTCGAACCGTTGGAAAGTTCAATTTCAAATATTCCTAAAATTAGAACCGTCCTAGCATCTGTTTAAACAAAAAAGGGCCTTACAAAGTACAACAACTTTACCAAACATATAGCAAGGCTAAGTCATTTAATTTTAGCAAAAAGTTAAAATTTCTGCTTAATTCACATTCTGGACCACTGTGCAATGGCAGCTATTTTTTATGAAATTTTAGAATTTTGTGACAATGAGCATAAAATTTGATTCACGAAAGCTTTTGGAATCGCTGATTACGATGTTGATGTCAGAATTCGAAAATTAAAAATGGCGCCTACAAAATGGCAACCATTTTTCACGAAATTAAATTAAAAATTAAACAAAAAACACATAAAATTTAGTCAAGCGCAGTCGCCATATTGCGTCCGCCATTTTGAATTTTACATTTTCGCCGTCAGAATCAAAATCAGCGACCCCGCAAACCCCCTTGTGAGACGTTTTAGGTCAATATAAAAAACATGAAATTTTGCCAAGCACTGTCGCCATATTGGATCCGCCACTTAGAATTCTACATTTTCGATACCAGAATCAGTGACCCCGAAAAGCTAAATTAAGCTAAAAATAACAGTATTAACAATGAAAAAAAATCGCGTCGTAAAGGGTTAAAATATCAAAAATCGTGTTCCTAAAATCATGAGCATTAATCACTCTACTCATAAATGAAATATCACGATAATGTGAATAGAAATCGCGAAAATTTCGACTAGGATCCTGCAATCATGAACATAAATCACGCTACTCTGACAGATCCCTTAGTATCACGGTATCTTGATGAGAAATCACAAAATCGCTAAAAAGCTCCTGCCATCATGAACTTCGTTTAACTGTTCAACATTCGAAAGTAACTTTGTGTTTATAATCGACACGAACTATTTTTTTTGAAACACAAATAGTTTCACGAATACGAACTTCATTATTCATAATTTCAGAAACTTGGTCGCGGTTTTCGTAAATCGTTCAGTTCACGAAATTGTGATCTTTCTTTGTGAATTTTTTGTTCGTGTATTTTCTTTTTCTCAATCAGAACTATTTATATTTAATTCTTCAAAATAAGGAGTGCGAAATTGCAATCTTGTTACACTGCTAGGCGGTTTAAATGCGAATTCATAATTATGGGTAAATGGAAAAGAGATTCCTTTAGATTACATGATGATTTTGTAGTTTTTAATTCTCATCATTGCACCATTTTGTCGCAAGAATTTTTCCAAAGTTAGAAATAGACTAAGATGGAGTAAAGTTTTCCAAAAACTTTGACAAAAGCCATGTTTAGAATATATCTTATAAATTCAACAGCATTCTCATCACAATCAAGCTTTCACCTTGACTTGCACACTGCATTTGGGTTATATTTGCTCAAACACTCCCCCACCCGGCTATGATTGAATTTCCACGCCAATGCATTGCAATAACAGAGAATGGAAAGCAATTATCTCGCCGCGCAGGGTAAACATAGAAGAGCGTTCCAATGGAAATCTCTCACGCAACCATTTCGGTAGCCAGAACAAATCTTAAATAAGCACAGTTGGAAATTTCTAACCGGGGCTCGCTCCGGTACACAGGTGTTTAAAAATTGAATAAATTCTAAGTCAAGTATAAAAGTTACAAGATGTTCTCTTAGCAGCATCAGTCTAACACTATTTGTTCTACTATTAACAAGCAATTGAATCTAGTCAAGATGAAGGTATTTGCGTAACAGTTCTGATACAACCTTATTTTAACAACATTATCGCCCTTACAGTTGTTGATCGTAGCAATTCTAACGATGTCCAGTTGCGTTTCGTCGTATCATCATCTGGAGAGTGTCAGTGGATATGATGTGAAAACCGTTCATGAAATAAAACCCTACAAAGTTGTCCCACCGGAAAAGCTGGAGGACGAGGTAGAAGCGAAACTCGAAGCACTAAACAAGATGCTGATGGAACATCAGCAGCTACAACAAAAGGCAATGCAGACCAGAAAAACGGAGGTATCGTACAAAACTGAGATACAAGCTAAGGCCGACACGGTGAAAGAAGGCGGTGGATCCGATGTGGAAATACCCAATTATGAGTTCGGTTACGGTGTGAAGGATCCTAAAACCGGGGACCACAAGGAACAGTGGGAAAAGCGGGTGGGTGATCAAGTGAAGGGAACGTACAAATTTGCCGAATCGGATGGAACGCAGCGGATTGTGGAGTACGAGGCCGATGATAAGCGAGGATTTGAGGCGAAGGTGAAGAATGTGGAAAAAGTTGAGTTGAAGGAGAAACCGAAAGGAGTGGAGGATATTGCACACAGTTATAGCTACTTGAAGAATTATCCTAACTGAAGGAGGGGATTTATGATTCGGATTAATATAGCACAATTCGTACTCTTTCGTGAAAGCAGTGAATATGCCGTTTATCTATTATGTTGGCCTCTACGTTATTACCAACCTAAAAATAGGAAATATGATAAGTTACTTGAGTCCTATTACGATGGAAAAATGACTAAAACTAGGATATAATACGTTGGTGTAGTCCTATTACGATGGTAATGATAGGAATTTTAAAAATATGCTCAAAGTTGTTTTTCTAACATCTTTCTGATTTTTATTGTTGATGAAGAAAAGTAAATAACTTATGAAAAGGGTCGTCAGGTGAAAAATATGAAATAAAAAACTTGTTTTAAGTTAGTTTTTGTTAAATAATGTAAATACAATTGAAATATTTCCTTTTTTTAGACTTTCGCTGACTAAATTATAAATTAAAAAACTTTTTGTGAATTTTGTAACTAGATTGACTTTTGCTTACCATGAAAATCTGGTAATGGGTGTTTTCTACTTGTAGGACTTCTGGTTCTTTTTCAATTTCTGGATATAGCTAAAGATAAACGCAATGTAGAATGTTCTTGACTATTTTATGTGCCACTCAAAGGGGACCCTCGATAATTCTGGCTCACTGTAAAATCGATACATATAATCGATATTCATCTTGTCGATATTTCGTCGTATCGATACTTCTTTATCGATTCTGGCATTTTGACGAAATGGAACAATTAGCACATTTGTCCAAATACAAAACACTCAAATTTCCTAAAAATGTGGTTGATTTTTACTACTTACACAATCAGATTTGAATTCGCTGCTTGGTAAATTTTTTGACGAAATATTTCGGTAAATGGAAAAAAATAGCAATTGTTTCGGTAACCATGACTTATTTCACAGAAGTTTTGTAAAAAATTACCGAGCAGTCTGTTGGATACAATCCAGTAGCGTAGCCATGGGGGGTTTTGGGGGTTAAACTCCCCCATCAAACCAAAATTAATTAGACTGAAAAAAAAATTATTGATACTGATTAATTTAATTAAATATTCTACAAAATATTTTTGAAAGAATATCCTCTGATCACTACATTGAGAACCGTGTTTTAAGCATCATGATGACTATTGCAAAACTGTGGAAAGCGGATCTTGTAACTTATCTCTTAGCCAAGATCCCATAGTTGTCAATTTACTTGAATGTAAAATAATATAACAGTCCGAATTACCATGAGCTCATTTTTGGAAGGATGCTGCAAAATATGGATCAGAGAAAATTTTTCGAATGGGAAGCTAAGTTTGAATAGGTTGATTGTCTATGGAACATATAAACTTGCTCGGATTCATTTTTCATCATTTTCCCTTTTATTTTGCGAAAAACAAAATGCGGACTAAGCACACTGTAATTGTTTTATTGTGTAGAACAGCGTTATATGTTATGAATGGCAAAAAATATCAAAAACTTAAATAACTCATACCCCATTAGCCGTAGCTATACACTTTCTTCAGCAAAAATACGCCTCTATATTTGGCTCAACTATTTGCAGTGTTTTCTATATTTTTTAAATTTTGTAAATATCCAGTTTTGAAGAAAAACTAATGAAAAACACCAAAAATTAAACTTTTTACCAAGTTTTAAAGGCTTTGCCGCTCTTATAATCCACAATTTGTACAAACTAACTAACCAAACTTCTCCATTTGGATCTCCAGAAAAATAAAAAAATACTGAAAAAAATCTAAGAAGTGAGCCCGATGACTTTTTTAACATGATGTCATTTTGGGACACCCTAGTGCACAACCGCACACAACCGTTTCAATTTGATGGGGGTTTGATAAATCGTTGGGAGTGACTTTGCTAAGAGGGTTAATGTCACTCCTTTGGTTCCTGGGATGGGACAGCGGTATTTAGACCTGTCCTGGCGTATGAGCCTAGGTTATAGCGCCTTTATTCGCTCTCTGAAATAAAAAAAGAAAGGTACAAGAAAATTATAACCGAGACCAGGGTTACCATATTCACAGATTTTTCTGTAATATCACAGATTTTTTCCACAATTTTTGATCACAGATTCTTTTTCACAGATGACAGATTTTTGGCAGTTTGCAGAAAATTTCACAGATTTCCACAGATTTTTTGAAATATTGTGACTTTTCACAGATTTTTTGGAAATTTTACACAGATTTTCACAGATTTTTTGTCTGCTTTAGTCATCACAGATGGTAAAAAGATTTTTTTGACTGAAACACAGATTTCAATGTGGCATCCCTGGCCGAGACCTCGGGAGCCGTCGATGATGGAGAATGTGTGCCACTATGGACCCATCTGTGAGTATCTTTCGTGGCATATTGCTTTCAAAACAAAATAAGTACATACAAGCACAAGACAAATTGGGCTATTCTCACCAAATGGTATTCCACTGGTACCGTTGACCGCTTCGTCGTAGACCGAAAACGCAACTCATTTTGCATTGCATTCGAGGACAGTGGAATTTGAACCAATTTATGTATCCATCTTGATGTTGGTATCCAAAAATGCGTTGAAAGAAATTCTGTGTAAGCCTTTCCGAGCCCCTGGGAACTCCTTGTTCGCCAATTCTTATTGCCCGATTTTCGCTACGTCTCCGAAAGTGTGCCAGAGTAGTTGGGCTTGATGCACTACACTTCATTTTCCATACTTTATTGATACAATGTCACGCTCCAAGACGGAATTCGACGAAAAACTTAATCACAAAAATTTGACGGCAGCCACTTTTTTTTGCGTCCCGCACGCATGGCTACTACGATTCCTTGTCGAAAATAGTGTTAGATCCCGTTCGTTTTGCCTTTCTCATATAAAGAAAGGCTACGCAATCACTGTAAAAATCGACTTTTTAACCGAGGCCCGGAGGGCCGAGTGCCATACACCATTCGATTCAGTTCGGCGAGATCGGCAAATGTCTGTGTGTGTGTATGTATGTGTGTGTGTATATGTGTGTGTGTGTGTGTATGTGTGTGTGTCATTTAAACTCACACAATTTTCTCAGAGATGGCTGAACCGATTTTCGCAAACTTAGTTTCATCTGAAAGGTATAACGCTCCCATAAGCTGCTATTGAATTTTTAGTTGATCCGACTTCCGGTTCCGGAGTTACGGGTTGAAGAGTGCGGTCACACAGCAAATTCCCATATAAACTGGTACCACCATGATGTTCAAATGATGTAAAACATATTAAAATTGATGTAACATTACTCTAGTTTGCGGGTCTGGATCACTAATGATCAATCAAAGCAGCTTTGACCACATTGGCCACCTATGACGGTTCATGACGCCCTCGGGGAACCCGCCAAGTTCCTAAGCTTATATCACACCCATTCCCAAACGAATTCTCTACCGATTTTTACAAACTTGATTTCAAATGAAAGATATAGTAATACCATTGACTGCAGCTGAATTTCATTCGGTTCTGACTCTTGCTTCCGGAGTTACAGGGGTGGTAGTAAGGATACACTGGAATTTCCCATATAAATCGGTACAATCGTAATACCTCAGATTCTAAAAACTATTGAAATGGTCACCAAATTACTTCTAATCGCAGATCGAGATCACTGATCGCCAATCAAACATTCTTTGAATATATTGTCCACTATCGACGATTCCGGAAGTCCGGAATTCCGTGCATATTCCACAATTAAAGTCACATCAGTTCTTCGGTGATGACTGAACCGATTTTCTCAAACCAAATCTCAAATGGAGGGCAAAATATGCAGTTGAGTATTGCGTCGCCGCCCCTCCCCCCGCCTTGCCCTTACACCTCCCTCCTTCATCACTCCCCTCCCCTTGGACCACCCTCACGACCGCATTTCCTTCATCCACCCCGTATACCGAAATAAGATGAAAGTTTTCTGACGCATCCTCCACTCCCACTTTACTAACCCCCCATTCCCTCCACTTTCAAACCCATTCCACCAACATTTCAAAATATAATCACATGAAGATAACATTGAACTCATGCTGATTAAGCTAATTAAATACTATTCTTTTGCCTTTCTCATATAGAAAGGTTACGCAATTGCTCCAAAAACCGACTTTCTAACCGAGGCCCGGAGGGCCGAGTCTCATATAACATTCGACTCAGTTCGCCGAGATCGCAAAATATCTGTGTGTATGTATGTGTGTATGTGTGTATGTATGTATGTATGTATGTATGTATGTATATATGTATGTATGTATGTATGTATGTATGTATGTATGTATGTATGTATGTATGTATGTATGTATGTATGTATGTATGTATGTATGTATGTATGTATGTATGTATGTATGTATGTATGTATGTATGTATGTATGTATGTATGTATGTATGTATGTATGTATGTATGTATGTATGTATGTATGTATGTATGTATGTATGTATGTATGTATGTATGTATGTATGTATGTATGTATGTATGTATGTATGTATGTATGTATGTATGTATGTATGTATGTATGTATGTATGTATGTATGTATGTATGTATGTATGTGTGTATGTATGTGTGTATGTATGTGTGTATGTATGTGTGTATGTATGTGTGTATGTATGTGTGTATGTATGTGTGTATGTATGTGTGTATGTATGTGTGTATGTATGTATGTATGTATGTGTGTGTGTATGTGCGGATTTATTAACAAAATGTCCACATCGGTTTCTCGGAGATGGCTGAACCGATTTTTACAAACTAATGATTCAAATGAAAGGTATAATATTCCCATAGGTTGCTATTGAATTTCATTTTCAACCGACATCTTGTTCCGGATTACGAGTTGAAGATTAAGGTTACAAAACAAAATTTGTTGATTTGTCCACATCGGTTTCTCGGAATTTTCTGAACCGATTTTAACAAACTTGATTTTAAATGAAAGGTCCATCAGCTGCTGTTGAATTTTATGTGGATCCGAGTTCTGGTTCCTGAATTACAGGGTGATACGTACGATCACGCAGAAAATCCCGATTCTAACGAATTCTGCGATGAATGTAAAAAGGTGAAATTTTTTCCAAAATGTAAACACAACTATTGAATTTGTAGATCTAGGTCACCAACAGTCATTTAAAGTCTCTTTGGCCACACTGGCCACCATCGACGGATCGGAAAGCATCCAAATTCAGAATAACGGTTTTATTGGTTTCTCGAAAATGGCTAGAACGATTTGATCAACTTAGTCTCAAATGAAAGGTGTTGCGTCCCCGGAAACTGATATTAAATTAGATCTCCATCCGACTTCCGGCTCCGGAGTTACGGGTTGTGGAGTGCGATCACATAGAAAACTCCGATTCAAACCGATACCGCGATGAATGCAAAAAGTTGCTCTTATATATACTTACCAAGTGTAATAAGAATGAAAGACATTTCCATAATGTTATATTGTACGAATCAGCTATTAAATCATAGTTTGGAGAAATGAGAAAGGCACAATTGCACCTCTAGGTGGATTAAAACAGGTTTTTTTATTCAGTGCTAGTAACGACTTGATAGTGGCTGAGGCAGGTAACACCGGAAATCATGTTTTTCCAGAGACGGTGTACAAAAAGTTTCGTCACCGATTCGATATTTTTGCATAGAAAAATTACAACATGTGAGGTTTTCAAAAAAAAAAAATCGATGCTTTGCAAAATTGTCTCAGTTATATATTGATATAGCCTTTAATTTGTTCCCACACCAGCATGATAGCACCGTGCCATAAATAGGAACTTAGTACTATAGAAATATGGCCAAGACTTTGAAGTAATAGTTGAAATTTTGAATTTTTTATATGTTGTTTATAAACAGCTTAATTAAATTTTAAAACTGGAGCAGGTGTTAACAGAATAAAATATATAAAAAGCGTGGATAGTATTCACAAAACTCGAAACATGTTGAAGCTGAAGAGTATCCTAAAGTAATTTTTTAAAAAGTTAATATGATTGATTCAGACATTCTTTTGGTTATGTTGATAAATTTTGCAAACATTTTTATTGGGTACCTATTGACGAGAAATGCCAGCAAAAATTTGAAAAAAAAACCAATGAGGTTTTACCTCAACTTGAATTTATGTTTTGTAGTTTATAAATTATTCTAATAATTATAATTTATTTAAGATATAATGTGGCATTCTCCTGGATATTTTTACGATGATTTATCCCAAGTAACAATTGAAGTTTTATAGCACGCTACAAGTACAATCTAAGTTTTATCAGTGGCTATAAAACTACCATAAAACCTCAATTGTCACTAGGGATAGCTTCTTTACTATAATAAAGCAATTGACCGAAAGTCCTCGAAGAAGACTCCAATTTTCATCAGTACAAGTAAGATGTTATAATTTATGAGTTGATTACAGCACATTTCGGATATCATTAAAAGTATGTTATGATAGGTGAGTAAGTTATCTTACGTTCGCATAAACAAACTTGTATATCAGAATGGCATAATAACAAGCGTTTTCCCAAGAGTCAATATGTTTGGTCCGAACTAATCACACCTATCAAATGGTCTATGGGATATGTTACAGGCACGATACTTCAGGGTTCGAGACCGAGTGAACCCATTTGTAGGAAAAAAATGCTAGAAACGTTTCAGGATGTAAAAATTTTAAAATAATTCTCGTTCTTAAAAAAAAAACAGGTGGTCGAAAGATGTGTCTCATCTTAACTTTTATATCATATAAATATTTTCTAAAAGCCCAATATAATCGTATGTATTACAGTTTTTAGTCGTAAGAGTGTATAAAAAGTGTCTGTTTCTTGCCACATGGAATCAGACTAAATACCAAACACAGTTGCATTTATGTACAGTTTATATCGTATATTGAATCCCAATTTTATCAATGTAGATATATTGCCTCCACTTTTGTACGTATATAACATATTTGCGCATTGTATGCGACATAGTTGAACAATATATTTACATGTATAACTCGGTTGAAATTTCGATACAACTATAAAATTGTTTGCTGGGAGATATATTCGCGCTCAATGGTATGCAGCTTGCTAAGATGGTTCCGTAGATTCTGTAGCTCGCTATTCCACCAAGGTTGCGATATCTAATATTGGAACGGGCTTGACAAGGAAATGACGGAAATCGATGAGTTACATCATTTTGAAGGCTAAGATCAGCTTCAAGTTGAGCAAAATTTTCTATAACCATATCATCCCTAATCACTATATCATAGGTGTGCACCTATGAAAAATGTTTTTATCGGTGGTGTTGGTGTGATTTGGGCCGGCGGCGACAGCGTATCAGCTTGACGCCGTTCATCGGCGGTGCAATGTGGCGTGGGATTTTTTTATGGGAAGTGGAAACGACTTCTTGCTCAATCATCTTGCTATGTTGGCTATTGTGTCTGCGTGTTTCAAAATTAAACCAAATATTAATGACGTACCGGTGCGGTGTCATTAACTTTAAGAATACAGTGACGACCCGTTTTTATCAGCCCCTTGGCGAATTTTATGCTGATAAAACAGGGACATTGATAAAATCGGGTCATATATTTTTCTGTCTTTTTAATAAACCGAAGCTCTTAAAATATTCTTCTTTGGTCCTTAGATATAGCCTTGAAACCTTTTCTGATTATTTACTTTAAGTTCCCCTGACAACACAAACTTTAAAAAAAAAATATATTTTTATTTTTGCATTTTTCGGATCTCTAAGATACGAAATATATGTCTTGGTTCTTGGTTCATTTGCTAGAGCCCATCAAACTACCAACTATCACTTTTCATATAAAGCTGATAAAATCGGGTCAAAAAACTGATAAAATAGGGGGGCTGATAAAATCGGGTCTCCACTGTAACACTGTATTTTTCAACATGGAATTTTATTTGAGAAAATGGAGTAAATATTTTTAACAGCCCTAAAATTGCGATTGCTAAAGATCAATTTAAATCATCGCTCCTAATGCTTAGAATTCCAACCGTTAAGAATATCGATGCTAACATAGTTTCAAACAGCATGAACAGTTTTACGCCATCCAATTCATTTTAATTCCTCTGAGATAAAATAACAAGACCTGGTCTTCAGTCTACTTTCTACTTCTGCCTGAGTCAGACATAGAACCGAGTGAAGGGAATGACAACTACCAGTCTTTCCATCTAGTGTGCATTATCTCGCGAACAAATGAATGTAATGTAATCTTCCCATAATGAGTAAAGTTGATGTAGAATCGTTGATCCGACCCTATGACGGGATCGTTCGTTGACTTTTGTGATTTTTGATTGATTGACACCGATGTAGTGGATTGCCCTAGTTTTGCACTTTCTAGCAGAAGTGTCAATGGAACATACCCAGTTTTCTGCACTTCTGCTAGAAAGTGCAAAAAACGGTGCAGTTTCAGTGCACTCCACTACACCGGTGTCAATCAATCGAAAACCCCATTTGAATATTGTTCTATACGACTGAGTTTTCGTGATGCGGAATATTTTCTAAATGTGAAAATGAAGCTTTTGGTAGTCGCTTCTTTACCTGCGCAATGCAACACTGATTTCATTCAACATGTTAGGCCAGGCAGACATATTCGTTTTGCCGAACAACCTAAAACGCGTGGTTGAGAATAACAGCACAGGGATTAAAATTTCCGCGTATATGAAACTTACGTAAGGAGACATAACCGCATACCCCATCTAAACTAATTATAAAATGCATGTCGCAATACAAAGAAGTAGAATCTGTTATACCTGATCCTTGGAGAAATGCTATTTCCATATCAACATTTGAATAGGGCTAATAAGATATGTAAACAAACTTTTGTTTTGCTGATTTCTCCTAATTTGTTATCATTTCAACTTAGAAAATATTTGAAATTGATTCTACCAAGGATAAAGATGTTGATTCATGTGTATTTTTCATGAAATTCAACTCGGTAGCGGAATAATGAGCGAAATAAGTTTGTTTACAAAAGTCTCATTAGCCCTTTTGAAGAATTACTATTGATTTTATGTTACTTGAGTATAAAACTCAAAAATCACGGAACTATTAAATAAACCATGCTGCGCGCCCAAAACATACAATTCCTACGTGCATGAGCAGCCCTTGCGCAGTAGAGGAATCCAACGAAGATCCGTCCGAAAATCTCCAAAATCGTGACTTATATTCCGATGAAACTTTACAGGTTTCACGGGCATGGAAGACTAAACATTTTCCACAGGTTATTTTGACTCAAGGGCAGTTTTTCAAAAGGGTGTAGATGTTTCTACGTGCATTAATTTCAAAATGATTGTGTTCGGTTATTCTATTTTATTCAGCAAAATCTAAGAACGAGTAACAGGGAATGAATACTTCTTCATGAAAAAAATATACACTGAAAAAAATGTATTATTTTTCACAAAAACAAAAATTTCTGTTAAACATTTAAATTGCAAAAAAAAAAACATTTTTTTAATTTTTTTATATTTTGTCAACAGAAACTTAAAGAGAAAAGAAACATTTTGAATGCGATGCATGATAGAGAACTGAACGGTAAAAAAGTTTTTCCAACAATAACTTTAAATATGTTTTCAAATTTCTTACTAATTGACATACAAAACTATAATTTTATTATAGAATATAATTATAAGTATCATTCTAAATCAAAAGGCATTTAACAAAAAACTTCCAAAATTCGATAGTTTTCAAGATGTTTAGAATTTTGCTCCAATGAAACTTATTAATTCGTGTAATTATGCTCTCTTTAAAAGTTATGCATGTTACCTCTTCATGAAAAGCCAACAATCTAATCATTATCATTTTAAAGGCGTTGTTAAATCGTAAACAAATATAAAATGAATTTTGTTGTATTTCTGCTTAACCCTAAAAATAATTAAAAAAATTTGAGCTTAAATCTACGGGTAACCCTAGGATCCTGTACCTAACACTTAAATGACTAGATTTATATACATCATACTATGAAAGTGTAATGAAATGTACTAAAAACTACAACTAAAATTAATACAACCACAACCACACACCACAGCAATAAACAATACGAGAATAAAGTTAGTTTTTTATCAACAAGTAAGCGGGTAAGCTGTATAGGTTGAGATCCAAAATCCAACCAAACTGAAGACAATACAGTCCACATTGAAAGTTGAAAGCCAGTTCGTGGATTGAAATTAAAGTTTGGAGTCGGAAAAAGTTTCTAAATTTTACAGGCGTAAAAAACTCTTTTTCAGTGTTTTTAGATAATGGAAAAGTTTTCTAACAACAACTTTTGACATATTTTTTTAATTCATACTATTTTATGAAATGAAATAGTTCTCGAGATATTTTAAATTTAGTTTTAACAACTCAATTATTTTATTTTATTACGAGCTTCTCGTAAGTTATTCGCATTTTTCCATCAACAACAATAGGTTTTTCGAAAGGCCCATAACATTTTCTGCAACTTTCTCTTTGACATAAAGGCAATATTGCAAACCATTTGAAAGTTACATGAAAGCAACCAAAATGTGATTCAACTATGTAGTTTAATCATCAGACTCTATGGTTGAATAATATTTTGATTGTTTTCGCATAGCTCTCAAACGGTTTACAACATCGCCTTAATGTCAATGAAAAATTTACAGGAAATTTTATGGGCTTTTTGAAAAACCTTTTTTTGTTGGTGGAGGAACGCGAATAACTTATGAGAAGGTAATAATAAAACAAAATAGTTGTGTTGTTAATACAAAATTTAAAATATGCCGGGAACATTTCAGAAAATTTTTGGTTATGAGCATTTTTAATTTAAAATGGCGTTTAAAATCCAATTCAGAAATAAAATCGTACTTTTGACTGCAAATAAAAAAAAATGTAAAAAGTCGTTATTAGGAAAACTTTTTTATTGAAAGCTTCTCCATGATGCAAATACAGTGAGAAAGTTTCTTTGACATCTTTAAAACAAAAAACATTTAATTGTTGACATTTTATGATGGGGTAATGCGAATAAATTTTAAAAAAGGCATCATTATACGAAACAATTCTTTTTGTTGGAGCGAAATTCCAAATACATATCTCGAAAACTATCGCATTTTAGAAGATTTTTGTTAAATGCATTTTGATTTCAAATGATACTTTAAATACTTTAAATTAAAATTTGTAATAAAATTACAGTTTTGAATTTCAACTAGTATGAAATTTAAAAACATGTATAAATTTATTATTAGAAAAAAATTCTTACCGATAAGTACATCATGTAATTACATCCAAAATGTTCCCTTTCTCTTTATATTTTTGTTGGCAAAATGTTAAAAAATTATAAAATGTGTTTTTTTGCAATTTAAAATTTTAACATTTTTTTTGTGGATAATGACAACATTTTTTTAAGTGTATATTTTTTTTTGTATAGAAATATTCATTCCATGTAACTCGTTCTCTGATAGTTTTGCTGTATAAAATAGAATAATCAACCAAAAATTGTTGAAAATTATTGCACGTAGAAACGTTTACACCCTTTTGAAAAATTGTTTCGGTGCCAAAATATAATATAAAAAATCATGGAGATCCATAAACCGAACCCAACTGCAAAGTTTCGTTTGTATCGACGATGGTCATATTTTGCGGTCGGCCGGTTTCTCATGGAATCCCTCTCTTTACATAAATATCTAACCCTAAGTGCGGAGTTGGGAATCGAACCCAGGGGAACTGCGTATAAGGTAATCGATTTACCAATTACACTGCCTATTTAAACACATCCCATCAATAGATAGGTACACAGATAAAAATATTTTGTAATTTTAAGTTTATTTTCATGCACATATTTGGAGCATGAAAATAAATATAAAATTAAGTTCCACCACAAATACACACGTCTTGTCGTGCTTTCTTCAACGAATTTTATTATAATTTTACACGTGGATTGAAAATTTCAGTTTCTTTCAACGGAAAACCAAATGCACTTCAATGTATTTTTACTCGAATACTGTTGTAAAATGAATGACATGTAATATTACACGAATGAAAGTGTAAAATTGCATGCTGTTTGATGCTCCAATTGATTTTAACGTAATTTTCAATCAAATTTTGGATTCAATCGTTGTATGTTTACATTCGTATTGATTTACATGTCGTTTAAATCTCATTATTTTTTGGTGTGTAAATAATAAAACAGTTCATCACCTTATTTAGTAGGACCATTGCCCTTCCTGCTACTAACGGTTTTGATAAAAATATTTTTGTTTTTCTAAGTACGTCTTTGGGAGGCATTGCGGTAAGCCGTGTACTGATGGTGGGTACTTATCTCAATTTTGATTTCGAAGAACTATACTAGTTATGGTTGCGTTTATCTATCGATCCAAGCAATAACTAAATACTACGAGGCGTGATTCATGCATTATTCCTTCGCACTAATTTAAGTCGGTGAGCACTAACAAATGTTTGCAAAACCATTTAAAATGATATAAAACTACAACTCACTACAAGTATCATTTAGTTTAGAATGAAGTAACTGTTGTTGTTTTCAGCCGGCCACCGGTTCTAGACTATGTCTAGACGTCGAAATCGAGCAACGGTTTTCCCCTCAACTCACGGGAGGTCAGCTTAATATTTAATTGCAAACTATATCGGCAGAAACCACTGACCGGAATGCATAACCAAGCGGTAGCATACCGTACGCACTGCTGCCAGCGCTGATCAGCCTTCCTGCGAACACATTGCACATTGCACTTTATAAAAGCTTTGCTATTCTGCCAGAATGCTATCAGTCGCGAATTTGGGTTTAACTAGAACACTTAAGCAAAAATGCTTAAGGTACGGAAAAAAGTGTGCTGAAATTGAAAACCATGTGATTGTGAAAATAATCGTTTTTTTTTGTTGCCAAACAGCTTGCTATATCGTTAATCCTACTGGCGGTAATCGCTAGTCAGGCTGCCCCCCAGGAACGCTGGCGAACTCGTTTGAGCCGCGTCAATGGACCTCAGATGGAGTGGAATCTTGCTCGGGTAGCGGCAGCTCGTGAACGGCAGGAACAGGAAGCACGCCGTGAACAAGCACCGCAAGCTGGACAGCAACAACAGACCGGGGGTGGAGAAAGCGCTGTGGATAGGCAGCTGCAACAGCAGCGCCGTCGCTTGGAAGCTGAAGTTGAAGAGGGTAGGCTGGCTGCAGCGGAGTTGGGGTTAGAGGAGGGTGAAGGCGAGCAGCAGCAACAACAACAAGTACAAGATGGGGGAGAAGAAGAGCGGCAAGTTGAGGGTGGTGGTGGTGGTGGTGAAGGGGGTCAAGATCAACAGGAGAACAATAATGAGGGGGAAGATGAGCAGGAGGATGAAGAAGAAGATGAAGTGGGTTTAATCGGAGAAGGAGGTGCAGAACAGGGCGGTCGGCGAGAAGAATATAGACCGAAAACTCATATACAAGTGATTGAACGTCCAGGCAGACGAGGTGGTGAGCAACGAGATCAGCAAGGTCAGCAAGGTGGTGAACAGCAAAGTCAGCAAGGACAAGAACAGCGAGGCCAACCAGAACAAAATGCTCAACGAACCGAAGAACAAGGAAATCAGCGTGAAGCGCAGCAAGGTCAGCAAGGTACTGAACAGCGAGGTCAGCAAGGTGCAACACAGCCTAATCAGCAAGGTGGTGAACAACGAGAACAAAACGGACAACGAACCAATGAGCAAGGAAGTCAGCGTGAAGGAAATCAAACTGATCAGCGTGAACAAAGTGGACAGCAAGCAGAAGGTCAAGCAGCTCAGCCTGAAAGCGAGTTAGGCAATCAGCAAAAAGTGACAGAAGCTAGTCAACAAGGCGGAGGCGAGAATCGTGGAGAAGAACAAGCCAATGAGAGAGAAGCCGGCCAGACCGGTCAACGTGGAGAAGAGCAACAGGCTAAAGGTAAGATTATTCTGCCCAATTACGAATTCGCGTACGGAGTTTACGACCCGGTGACTGGGGATCACAAGGATCAATGGGAAAAACGCGTCGGTGATCATGTCAAAGGTGTGTACTCTTTAGACGAGCCCAATGGAAAACGACGGGTTGTGAAATACGAGGGTGATAAAACGCGTGGAATCGAAGCCACCGTCACTCATATAGTACAGAAGAAAAAAGGATCACGCAGGGAACAGTTGAATGGCATTGCCCACAGTTTTAGTGCAGTTAAGAAAATCGACCCATGAAAGGGAAAAATGCATCCAATTGTTATCATAGAAATGTAAATATAAGCTCAGTAAATATAAACCTTGTATAAGTAGTTACACATGGCTGATTACCAGTTCCGCAGATAGTACACATGCTGTGATGTTTTCCGTTGTGTTTTATTTCTTTTTTTCGCAAGCGAAAACACCTTCGCTATCAACGAGTTGCTTCATTCAGCTGGTTTAATATAAAGCTGGTCAAGCGTGTCGAACACGAATACTTAGGATGTGGAGAAAAAAAGTGAAACAAATGCCCTCGTCATTTCCTCATTGGTATTCCTTAACATGAACGCAGACGTGAAAGAAACCAAAAATGAATTGAGTTAGGCTTTTCGTTTAAAAACAAAATAAATCGATTTATTGTCAAATTAACAACTGCAACTAGCACTATATCAACAATTTGCTTTTGGTTAGCTTTCAGTCTGTTTTAGATAAACTTTTCAAACTTAATATAACTTATTCCTGCTTCTGGATGGCCACTTTCGTTAGGTTCGTTACCTACGCTATTCTCCTGCTGCTGCTGTAGCTGCAGGAGACTCTCGTGCTGGTGTTTGTTCTGCTCTTGCATCTGATTAATTTCATCTCTGGGTGCCGTGAAACCGAACACGGGATGATCCACAAAGGCACGGAGGGTGGGATCCTGCGGTTGCATCGGAGGATGCCACTGTCCCACCTGTCCCAACGGTACCACCTGTCCCACCTGGCCCACCTCCTCAATACTGCTGGATTCTTTCAGTTTCTCAAAGAACTTGGGCGACTTGTACACACCCTGATGCGACTTGGATCCTCCGTAACCGATCTTCACGATCGGTTCAAAGCGAGCGGCCGTTTTGTTGATCTGGACTTTGATATCCTCACCCGATTCGGATGAGTTGGATAACTCATTTCGGGAATCTTCCGACTGCCCTTGTTGCTCCTGGAACCTGTTTGCTTCAGTAGTTGTCACAGTACCCTCGGACAAGTTGGGACCGACACCGCCCGCTTCACTATTGGCATAACTTTCCCGCAAATCTTCCTCCGTCAGGTCTTTCGTCAGATACTCCCTGAAGAGTTTGTTAAACTGATCAACGGTCAATCCTCCGTTTCGTCTTACCAAAATTTCGGTCAACTCCAGCGGATCCGTTCTCCCTTCGAACTCCTCGACCGATGTGTTCGTGTCACCCGTTCCTATCGGGTCCGGACGCCCTGGCTCCTGTGGTTGCTTATAGTCTAGCAAGTTCCCATCCAGTAGCCGTCCGTAACTATCTCGAAGTCCGGAGAATTCATTGGACTGCGATTCTTGCAGCAAGGAATTGCCACTAGAATCCTCGATAGAATTTTGAAAACTACGACTCAGCAGTTCTCGGGACAGAGTTTCAGTACCTTGGGTCGGTTGATTCTGCACAATCGGAATCTGAGTGGGGAACGAGTTGAGATGCTGTTGTTGTTGTTGTTGTTGTTGTAAAGGGGGAATTTGTAGCTGCGGTTGTTGTTGTTGCTGTTGCTGCTGCTGAAGCAGCTGTTGCTGGAATTGCTGAAGCTGCTGCTGTTGGATCTGTTGCTGCTGAATTTGCTGTTGTTCAATTTGTTGCTGTTGGATCTGTTGTTGTTCGATTTGTTGCTGTTGGAACTGCTGCACTTGCAACTGCTGTTGCTGTGGAGAGTTTTGTTGCTGAAGTTGTTGCTGCTGTATCTGCTGTCGTTCAATCTGCTGCTGTTGGAATTGTTGCACTTGCAATTGTTGTTGTTGTTGTTGTGGAGGGTTTTGCTGTTGCTGTATCTGCTGTTGTTGGAACTGCTGCACTTGCAACTGATTTTGCTGTGGAGAATTTTGTTGCTGTTGAATTTGCTGCTGTTGAATCTGTTGCTGTTGTATTTGTTGCTGCTGAATTTGTTGCTGCTGCTGTTGGACCAGCTGCTGTTGAATCTGTTGCTGTTGGAGCTGCTGTTGATCTCTCTGCTGCTGTTGCAGTTGCTGTACTTGCAACTGATTTTGTTGTGGGGAACTTTGCTGTTGCTGCTGCTGCTGTCGTTGTTGTTGCTGCTGCTGCTGTTGCTGCTGTTGCTGCCGCTGTTCCAGCTGCTGTTGCTGCCGCTGTTCCAGCTGCTGTTGTTGCTGTTTCTGCTGTTGCTGCTGCAGCAGCTGCTGTTGCTGTTGCTGCTGCTGTTGTTGCTGCCGCTGTTGTTGTTGGATCCGCTGCTGTTCAATCTGCTGTTGCTGGAGCTGCTGTTGTTGAAGCTGTTGCACCTGTAACTGCTTTTGTTGTGGAGAATCTTGTTGCTGGAGCAGCTGCTGTTGAATCTGCTGTTGTTGAATCTGCTGCTGCTGAATCTGTTGCTGCTGAATCTGCTGCTGCTGCTGAATCTGCTGCTGCTGCTGAATCAACTGCTGCGGAATTGGCTGCTGCTGAACCTGCTGGCCCTGCTGCTGCTCCTGTCGCTGCAGTTGATTTTCTTGCAATTGCTGATATTGTTGCTGCTGCTGCTGCTGCTGCAGAACTTCCTGTTCAAACCGGTACCGCTCCTGTTCCAGCAGCCGTTGTTGTTCTAGCTGTTGCTGCTGTTGCTGTTCCAGTTTTCGCTGTCTTTGTTCTTCTAGCTTTTCCTGCACCTGTTTCAGTTGTTCCTTCAGTCGTTCCTGTTCCAGTTGCTGTTGCCTTTGTTCCTTTAGCAGTCGTTGCCGCTGTTCCTGTTCCAATTTTTGCTGTCTTTGCTGCTGTAGCTTCAGCTGCTCTTGTATCTGCTGCTCCTGCAGCCGTTTCTGTTCTAGCTGACGCAGTTTTTGTTCCTGTATCAGCCTTTGTTGCTCCAGTTTTTTCTGTTCCAGTTTTTGCTGTCTTTCCTCTTGAAGTCGTTGCTGTTCCTGAATGTATTGCTCGTGTAATTTTTGTTTCTCTAACTCTTGCTGTCTTTGTTCCTCTAGCTGCCGTTGCAGCTTTTGTTCCTCTAGTTGCTGTTGCAGCTTCTGTTCCTCCAGTTGCTGCAGCAGTTGTTGCTGTTCCAATTGCCTTTGCTCCTCTAGTTTTTGCAGTTCGCGTTTTTGTTGCTCCTGCTGTCGTTGTTGCAGCCTCTGTCGTTGCAACTGGTGACGCTGCTGTTGCTGAATATCCTTCTTCAGCAGTAGTTCTTGCTGTTGCTGCTGAAACTGTTGCAGATCCAGTTGCTGTTGCTGCTCCAGCTCCTCTTCCGATTGACGTTGCAAATGTTCTTGTTCTTTCTCTTGCTGCTGTTGCCGCAATTGCTGTTGCTGCTGTAGCTGCAGTTGTCGTTGCTGCTGCTGTAACATCAGTTGGGCTTGCTGTGCCTGGTTCGCGGCTATTCCCCAAAGTATCGTCGGAACTAGGTATCCAGTTTGGTAGACATGCGCGGACAACTGATTCTGCAGAATGTTTGGATGCTGAATGATCTCTGGTCCTTCTCCACCGATATGTTTAACAGGCTGTGGAGCTATTACCTCGCTGGCCACTAGCTGACTGAGCCGTTGCCGTTGGATGGTGTTCTCTCTGTGGTATTGCAGATGCTTCTGAGCTAACCGATCTTGCTGAAACGCATAACCCTCGAAGACTCCGACAGTATTTGCTTGATCCACATTTGATTGGTTTTCATTGTATCGGGGGTCATTAGTACCAAAATTCGCTGCTTGTTGTTCACTTTGAGGAGAACTCCCTACTGGACGGTCAGGAGGTGACTGATAGACCTCAGCCGTTAATTGATTCTGCAGAATATTTGGATTCGTCACGATCGCTGGTTCTTCTGCTACATTCTGTTGACCAGCTGTCAGCATATTCACTGCCTCGCTGGTAACAACTTGCTGGAGCCGTTTCCGCTGAATGGCATTTTCTTTCTGCTGTGCGAGGTATTTCTGAGCTAACCGATCTTGCTGAAACGCAGAATTCGCGGTTTGTCGGGCTGTATTTGTTTGATCCACAGTTGATCCGTTTTTATTGAATCTGACGTCATTATTACCAATACTCGATGTCGATTGTTCACTTTGAGGAGAACTCCCTACTGGACGAGCAGGGGTGGTTACTTCACTTTCCTTATCCTCCGTTGACTCTTCGCTAACCGAGTAACCCGACGGAAGTGACTCCACACTGTTCAAATTAAGGTTCTTCAAACTTTCTAGCAATTCGGACGACCCAAACGCGAAGTCAGAACGTTCGAAATTGGTTCGAACTCGACTACGCTGTGCGTTTTTGTTCTCTCCACCGAAGACCTCTAAGACATTGGCGGTTGGTTTCCCACCCGGAACTCGAGGTTTCTCGTACTTCACCAACAGATACAGGGCGTCCTTGTTGTCCTCTGGGGGAAGTTGCAATGGTAGGCTCCTCGGAGTTGTTGGTAACGTTGTAGGAGCCGCCGTTCCGGTGGTAGGAATTAACGCTGTCGATGTCTCTTCCCGGGGAGCAGGAGTGAACGTAACTGGCCCAGTGTTGTCACTGTTGAACGGAACTCTAAGCTGGGGATTGTTGAACAACGCATTTGGAGTTACAGGACTTACAACGATTATGTTGTTCTTCGCCTCGTCGGGCTTATCGACGGGAGTAGTTTTTGTCGTACGCTGAAAATCGTTATCTTCCGAATTTACCCTAGACCCAGAACCACGAGACTTCGATTTGACTTTACTGGAAGTTTGCGTCGCTTGAGGAGCGATTTCCTCCAAGCCCGGAACAACCATCTCAGCATGCATCATATTAACAGCTTCAGTATGTTGCGATGTTACAAAATTTTCGTACCCAGGAGTTGTAGTTACCAATTTATCTTGATCCGTTTCAGGTTGCCGAGTGGGTGGAACTTGTTTTTTAGAATCCTTCGTTAGCTTACTGCCAAAATCCGTGAAGGATGGTTTCCGCACTGGAGTAACAACGGTCGATACTTCCTCCATTTCCATTGTAGTCATATAGGGCCATCCTGGTTTACTTCCGCTTCCGCGAAGTTTTTTCACTCCACGATGGCTTCCTTTCGGTCCTAGGAACTTGACACCACTCCTGTACCCAATTAGCTTAATTTTTTTCCCTAACATTCTCTCGCCCGGACGCCTATATTCACTTTTCACCATCGGCATCACATCCCCAGTCAGCGACGCTTCCTTCATGTAACCAATCTGCGGATTGTTCTGACCAATCGATCCATGCTCCTCCCGACTGATTTCCTTGAAAGGCCGTGCATTCACGTGCTTCTGGTGAATTTTGAATGAACCGTGTTTGATGCTGACCTCGTACTCCTCTCGTTTCACTGCACTTCCAGAGGTCACCAGCAGTGTTGCCAGCAATAGCACTGGATCCAACCACTGAAAAACAAGAACACACTCATGTCACAATTTAAATCAATGCACTCGCTAAACACCACATACCTGGACCATACTGAAATCAACCGCTTACACTTTTGCACCTTTCACGGCAATCCTCGGACTGACCACTTTCTTTCCGATTACCAAACTATTTATAAGTACAGTCTGCATAACGGCGAAAACAATCGAGGAAATCGACAAAAAACAACACCCTTTAATTGAACATTCGTATAAGCTGAACAAAAAAAAACCGATCGAATAAAGAACACA
The DNA here is from genome assembly GCF_030247195.1 of Topomyia yanbarensis. Lineage (NCBI taxonomy): Eukaryota > Metazoa > Arthropoda > Insecta > Diptera > Culicidae > Topomyia > Topomyia yanbarensis. The sequence continues at coordinate 320,375,117 of NC_080672.1, read as the reverse complement.
GGTATGATTCCAGGGCACTTCTTACGCACCAAGGGGCGCGGATATCGATCACACGAAAGCGTAAGTGATAAGGCTGTTGATAAGGCACACAGCTAACAAAACAGACGCAATGAATCGGTGCAATTCGATCGCGTCCGACCGCTGCATCTGCATTCTGCTAGTCTGTGCTATCGTGGGTGGGCTGATTGCATGCGAACTACTGCTTGCTTGTATGATCAACGTGTGTAGTTACACATATGACTGCCGCAGTTATTGAAAGCCGACCGAGTGGAACGTCTAGACCCCTGTAGGCTTCGAACGGCGATCGATACGGCGCGATAGCATTTGTCGGTACTTTGTTGCTTCGGACGTAACACGTGTTGTCACAGAACAGAGGAAAGAAGTGGATGTACATACACCCTGGAACACACTCATAAGCGGTTGCATAAATTGGCTTTCAAACAAGAAGGATGTTGGGCGAGAGGGGGACGAAACTTTTTCGGTTTATAACGATATGAGCATATAGCATAAAACGAAAAAATAAACTCCTAAAATGTAATAATTACACAAGGGCCATCATTTTCGATGGAATTGGGACTCGACCTTCGGATAATATTATTTCGGACTCATACTTAAAATGTTTTAACGAAAATGACATTTCCTTATTTATACATGGGAAGCAGCATCCCAATGGTTTTTTCTTTAGTTCTAATTGAGGGCATACAGTTCTTGTTTAATTGTTATCAACAATTACCATATTTATATATTCTTCGCTTCAGGGGTTAACCGTTACGATTGTGCCTAATTTGTTGTCTATTGTTAATTTCAGGTATTTAAGCTTTTTAATATGGCTTAAACCACACAAACATGCAGGAGTTTTTTTAGCCATAATTAATTAATTAACTATGTGTCTTCCGCGTGCAATCTAAATGAACAGAGATAAGTCAAACGCGCTTGGGTGTACCATACCGTGGAAGTTGAAGCAATTCAAACGCCTTTGCCTTTGATCTTGACTTGATAAATGACAATTTCAATGTCTGGTTCCGAGGAGAGTTCGATATTGATCCCCAGAAGTACTCTTCCGTAGGGAACTTTCGCAAAATATATAAAAATCGTTAGGGTTCGTCGCGGTTGCGGTAATTACCGCAACCGCGCGGTATTTACCGCATCCGCACCGCAAAATCTGCGGTGCGGTGAGACACTTTTTCCCGCAGATGCGGTGCGGGAAAGAGCTTTTACCGCGCGGTTTTACCGCAACCGCACCGCAAAAAAAAAATGATAGTGATAATTTTGATTATTCTAAATTGATAAACAGACTGCTATAATGAAAGAAAATTTAGCTCTGTCCGAAATATTTTGACGCTATTATTTTTACGACATATTTTGGACTAGTTATTTTATACTTCTAGGTATAACTTCACAAACTAACCATTTCAAATATATAAAATGCAAGATCCAAATAGAGACAAAATTATTGGATCATTTAAAAACAATAAATTTTTACTGAGCGGTATGATTTCGTGTGGATGGGTAGTTCGTCTTTCGTTTTTATGCTGTGTTTAATAGCATTTGTAAACGGAGGAGAAGTGGCAGCACTGCAGCCGCTTGGTCGTGTATATTGTTCTGTCTAAGATTTTATTAAGTTTTCCGGTGATATGTGTTGAATTTCACAAAAAAATAAGTTGTTTGGATTTCTAAAGTGTTTTACAGTGGAAGTGTTTTAAATATTAGAATGGATTGTGTGTGCTAGGGCGTAAAAGTGATTTTTTTCCTGTCGCGAAACGGTGAAAGAAGAAAAGTTTTCTCGTTAATTTGTGTGCGGGTCGTGTGTGTTTTTGTGCCAGCCGTGGATGGCGTCTGATTGGCTTGGTGTTGGGGCAAAGCGGCTGTCTCATTACGAACGCGAAAACAAAAGCTATGTGATGTGATGATACCACCAAACGAAGAAATATCATCTGCGAAATGCTAACATTAACGGAAATATATACATCAATTTAACGATGAATCCGTTACCGTTTGGAAGACTAAAGGAAGTATCTACAGTATTATTTCTCTTTATTTTAATTTAAATACTGCTTTGATAATGTTCACAGTGCGTAGATACACAAACTTTTGATGTTAAGGAAACCTTGATGATGTATGTGTGTGTGTGAGGGGTAAAGTTTTCTTATATTGCACCTGTCGAAGGTGCGTATCGTTCTGTGATAATCATTAGAATTGTCTGTCTCGCTCAGGTTGTGCCTTCCACGCTTCGTATTAGTGGGATAGACGATCTCATGAATATACTAACAGCGATTTATGTACCCCAAAAGCAATAATGTTGGAACATAATCTCTTATTCTTTTAGTGTAGTGGATGAGGTTAACTTTTTTGTTGCATCGGACGATTTTATTGTACGTTCACATTCCTATTTCATATTATAGAGATATGTTTGTACGCTCTGCATCAGTGTTCGGCTCATGGATGTCAGATAACTATGTGTATTTTATAAGAGTATATTGTGTAGATGTGATATGTTTTTATTGGATAAGTGACGACCAAGCAGTGATTCGATACGTGATCTTAATTCGATGATTAAGCGGAAAGGCTGCAAGGTTCATGGTAGGGTTATTAGTCCATTAGAAAGACGCTGCTTCATTTGACGTATGAAATTCCTGCACAAATGCGGTGTGTGTGGACATGCATCTGTACGAAATGAGAGTGTGTGCATGAGATTCTCCACCAGATTTGGCCCCATATGTAAAAACAATCCATCCGATTTAGCCTCTGTCTCGCATTGATACAGCTGTACGTGAATTAATCTACACCGTTATGAGCATAGGATTTTACTGGTACTAACTCTAGTAGGGATAATTCATATCTATGTATAGTTTAGGCGTCGTTTCGCGGCAGATTTGCAGCCACATTTTTGTTTTCTTAAAGGAATTTTTCAGTGTTTCAAATAAACCACACATTTCACACCAACGAGCCTGTTTCCAAAGGAGCGGTGGAAACCAATCATTGTTATGTACATTTCTGGGAGTGAGTAAAAAATCAAAGCAATCCAAGTGGGTTTTGACTCTTAGGTTTTCACTCCTGGTTTTGGCTCCTCCTGTCCACTCCGGTTTGTGATTATTGTTCTGTCGCCGCTTATAGACCGATTTTAATTTCAAACTCACTAATGTCTTGTTGAAAATAGACGTTTTTAAGACCTTTTTTGCATTTGTTGACAGACAAAGTGCACCAAAATCCAACGGTAGCGTGCGTTGTCGATGGTCTCTACCTCTTTGAAAAAATAAAGACCGGATGATTGTTTTGGAGCAAAATCAGGCCCAAACAGTTACTTTCTGGTCGTGCAGTGGTGTTTGATGCATAACGTGTGGGTTCTGTGTCCCCTAAATTCGACAATTTTGTTTGTTTACTCCGCCGGAAAGGCTGAAGTGAGCTTGCCATATTTTTTACGATAAGCACGCACAGTTTTCACTATTGAACGATCGTTTTCCATGTAATGCGCTACGATTTCACCGCGTTCTTTTGGTGTAAATCGACTTATAGCTAAAATGGCACTAAATGATGTTTCAGAATTGTGTTTATCTGTCAAAATCGGCTGGAAAATGGCAGAGTTGTTCAATGTTGAAATAGGGTACATCCAGATGGCGCACCCTGTATATATTGAAGCAAATCATTTGTTTTCAATTTAATTTTTGTTTAACAAATATATTATTATAACAATAAACACGGGCAAACATATCTCAAATCCGGCGTAAAAATGTTTCTGCTGAAGTGATGAAATCCGAAAGTTCAAATGCATAGTGGAAGGATGCAAAACAGTTGTACTATTTATTACTGTAATGGCCTAAGCATAGCCTAGTACGCTAACCATTGAAGGTGAGATTCGAGGTCTATCGAAAAGAAGCTTTCGCCATGAAGTGTAACAAGGATCTGTTTTGCTTTTGTGCTTGATAAAATGAAAATTGAAAATCTAAATTGAGCTCGGGCTTTTAAACTGTATGCTGCAATTATAATCTAGTAACCTGTTTTCACTCCTTGGCGGTTTTCACTCCTCAGGAGCCAAAAAAACCATGAGTGATGAAATAATGGATTTTAATGATTTGTCAAACTATGGTTTCTTCAACGCATGCTGATTGGAGTGATTTTTGAAACACTGAAATTTTTGCTTCATTTAGCGAAGGAAAGGCGTTTTTATTTGGCTGAGTGTAATGTCTTTTCTGAGTTAGGATTTTCTGAACTTTTGATGTTTGTGGGATTGCGTAATTTTCTGTCACGGGTGGCTCAGATACTGTGCAATACATGGAAGGACTTTTTAGATGACGTTGTATTTTCGTATGCTGGTCGAGAATTTGTTTTGGTATATCTTTGTTTTTTTTTGTGTTCAGCTTATGTATTCTGCAGTTGTTGTAGCTGGGTTGGATTTATTTTCATTCTAATTCATCCTTTTTCCTGTTGGGTGGATTGCGTGAGATTTTTGGAGTGGATTTCGTGGTGCTTTGTGAGATGATATGCCTAATAATATGCCTGTTGTAACGGAGAAATGTCGCAGAGAGATTTGTGGATTTTTGCGTGATCTTCCCAATGTGATTATAAATGTTTATAAGTAAGGAAGTATTTTGGGTCCGGCTTTGGGAGAAGTTGAATTGTTTCTAGCGGTTGCGGTGTGCATGAGTTGAATAACAGGTAGAATATGTAACGGAACTTTTACCGGTGGGATTGTGTGAGAGCACTTATTAGCACTTTTGTTATTTGGTATTTTTTATGCATCGAGTTTTTAGTGATTAAGGGTAATCCGGTTTAATGGGGTTCGGGGGTATGGCCTCAGAAGGAATACCATGTTCAACGGAGTGAAAAATACATGTCGATGGTGGTAGAGGGTGATCCATTTTCAACGGGGTTACCATATTCACAGATTTTTCTGTAATATCACAGAATTTTTTCAAAATTTTTGATCACAGTTTCTTTTCCACAGATGACAGATTTTTGGCATTTTGATTGAAACTTCACAGATTTGCACAGTTTTTTGGAGATGTTTTTTTTTGCAAATTAAACATAGATTTTAAGAAAAAAAATTCGGCTTTAGTCAACACAAATGGTAAAAAGATTTTTTGACATTTCACAGATTTCAATGTGGCATTCCTGCTGCAGTGCTGTCTTTGTGAGTCGGCCGCTTTGGTGTGCAATTTTTTTCTTTATTTTGTTGCAAGTAGGGTGCTGTCTTCATTCTGTTGTTTTCTTGAGTGCACATGTTTTGTCATATGAGGTTTTGAATGTTCGTTGGTTTGATGGCGTTTTGAAGAGGCACGTCCACTGGGTTATGCAGATCGAGCTGACATTTCTTTGGATTGAGCGAACTGTTTTTGTTTGCTTGTTTGGCCAGTTAGGGAATTGATCCACCGCGCATTTGATGTGATTGTTGAGAGTTGACATTTCGCGAGAGTAATCTGAAGCCAGTTACCAATTGGCGGCGGTCATGTCAACACGAGGAATGAATGATTATTTTCATGTAATTTTATTGGTTTTGGTGCATTCAGTCATGTTCGTTGTATTGTGCAGAGTGCTTTCATATATTTTTGAGTATTACATGTACTGTATTGTTGATTACCATGTTCACGATATTTCATCATAAGCGTAATAATATTATAGCTTGATTGCTGTCGTAAAAGGGGTAAAACTGGCAGTCCCTTACTTTTTTCTTGAATATTCTGCATTTTCTATCCATAGTACATATGTGTTTTAAAACAGTAATTTAGTTTCTTTTCGTTCTTTTGTTTCAAATCTTGCGCTAGTAATTAGCATAAATGCACACGTGCGTGTCATCGGTTGTATGTTCAATATATAAGGTTACTTCGGATACTAAGGCAATTATTGTTTTATGTCATTTAAAATGTATTTCAGTTAGCATAACAACGCGCGTGAATAATGATAACATAAAAGTTCCTTGTAATTACATCAAAGTTCATATTCGATAAATAATATTGCTATTACGAAATACTTGAATATCAGTCTCGATAAATATATTAAAACAGTAAAGATAACCGCTTATCATTATATTAATTGTTTTTGGGATGTATCGTCGAAATAGAGGAACAAGGATTAACAATATTGTACATATGCCGTTTGATTCAATTAAACACGAGCAACACTCCCGACGGCCGGCTGTTCGGAGTTAAAGATGCATTTTTTTACAAACCGAGCATTTCAAAATTAATTTAACAAACGATAAATCTATTATAAATTCACGGTAGCCGGCTGCCCTGATCAATAAACACATGATAACACATCTGAGAGTTGCATAGAGCGTATCACTTATCAAGGTGAATCCAGATTTGTGTAACTCTTTACCCCATCCTACTAACAAAAACTCCTTCCCGTGGCAAACGAGGGGATGCAGAGGTATACACGGTCTCCAAAACAACGTTTGTTACACTAACATTCCTTTCCTTCCCCGATGACTGCAAGGACGTGGCTGGCGCCGTTATTGGCATTTCAGAGTATGGAACTCTCGAAACGTGCACATTGAGAATGGGTAGCTACTCCCAGGTCCCATTCGTTGATTCTTTGTGCAATTTCGCTTGTTCTGGTCAATCGCGGAGTAGCAACTACGAATTGTGCGGTTATCATGCTCATGCTCATGCTCATGCTCATTTAAAAACAATAAACTTTTACTCTTAAATCCAATTTAAAAGTGCATCACTTCTCTCGATTTCTGTTGGAAATCGTGGAATTATGAATCGTTTTCGATATCAATTTTTTAACTGTGAATTTTGACTAATTTAAAGGTATTAGAGATGAACTAATTATGCTGGGACTTAAACACAACCCAAAGAATATAATTATCTTCATCAAACCAAACGAATTTGGAGTAATTGGCCGTAAAGGATACAAATGTATGAAAGCGTCCAAAATAAGGAGGTCCAAATTAGAATGACTATTCTATCATTCGTTCATCAACATTGTATTTCTATCTTCTTTGATTGCTGTGTAAATTCAATGTGAATTTTTCTGCAGTCAATTTTATTGGATTCTTTTTCAAAAAGTATGCTACATAACTTTTTTTTCGCGTACTTCCATTCAAATTTACTATAATTTTCTACCAAATTAAGTCCTAATATTTTTCAGTCAAGACTATTTTGTAGCTTTTTTGAAGCTTTTGTTGCCAAATACCACATAGTTTGACTCCCGTTCATTTCAATTGAAGTTTTTGCCATTGGCTCTTTGGCAAAATATTAGAGGAAAATATATTAAATGCTAGAACTTTCGAACTAGCCTTTAGAAAATTACACTTCATTTATTTTTAAAGGGAGCAATCTTAGTTTTTGAATTATAACACATCTATCACTGTTGGATTTTTCATTAGTTTGCAGAACTCATACGATGTAGGCCCCCAACTAGTAATGAGATGTAAACAGTTTCAAATTCCGGACAAATAATATCTCGAATAAACTGAATAAATTAGAGAAAATGAATAAAACAAATCAAATTAAAAACAATATTAAAGCGAAATCTGATAAAAGTTTTCAAATGCATAAAATGAGTGGAATGATTAATATAAATCAAACTAAAATAATAAATGAATCATATTAGTTCAGCTCCTTAAATATTAGATAATATGAAAAGTTCTAAAATTAATAGGGTAAGGTGGGGCAAATCCGACCGTTGGGTAAACCCGACCCCCCTCTGTTACCGAAAATCAGAAGCACTACGCGAACTAATATCAATGTTGTCGTGTAGAGCATCGAAAGTAATCATAATGGTGGTATGACAGCATTTTATTGGTGTACATTAAGATGCTCATACGACAAAAAAAGTGTGTTTTTACAATTTTTGATTTGACTTTTGTACATCATTGACTACAGGATATTTCTGATTCTTAAAGTGATTACATAATAAATGTAAGTGGATTTAAATTCTTTGATTTAAGTCCTACAAAGTGCATAGATGAATTTAGTTCAACCTTTTTCATATATTTTTTAATTGCATCTTAATGAAAAATGACATGGTGGGGCAAATCCGACCTCAAAATATTGGGGTAAATCCGACCGCTTTTTTGCTAAGAAAATTTTTATTTATCAAATTGAAATATATTTTTATTGTTATTATTTATTATTTTTATGCAAAATGGTTCATAATTACAAACGAAAAACACAAAAACGTGATGATTATAGTATTCGTCGAGAAATTGCTCCGATGCAAATGGGAATATCATTACGTGCTACTGCTCGTGATTTTAGCATTCCAAGATTGATATTGAACTCCATTTTCTTCATGTTACAATTCAATAACACAACATTCATTGATTTATCATTGAAAAACCATAAAATTTGAGTAATATCTGCACTAAATCAACCAAAAACGTAGGGGGTCGGGTTTACCCCACCATTTTTGAAAACAGCAAAAATGAACATTTTTGTAAAACGCTTGTATCTCAAGATATTCCGAAGATATAAATAAAATGCTATATACAGAAAGTTGCCCAGGAGTCTAACCTTTAATTTGGTATATAAAACGACTTGATTCGATGTAAAATGAGCATTTTATATCCAAAACCATTTACTAGGTCGGATTTGCCTCACCTTACCCTATAATAAATTAAATTGATTCAAACTAAAATTGGATGAAATTAATGAAAGGGATAACTGAGCAGAGTTAATACAACGAAGAAACTAAATAAAATGAATGAACTGAAAAAATTAACCCATTATAACCCAGCTATGTTAAAACTTTTGATAATTTATATAGTACTTCGTGAGCCCTCATATTATGCGGCATGGGAAAAATCGCATCGTGAACTGATCGTTCGCGCTTCGCAAGCAAGCTTTCTTCAGTTGTGATGCATTCTGTTAGCTTCGAAAATGATACCTAGCAACCTGTCGTTACGGACACATGCGATTCAAAGCTATAACAACCAACGAAGAAGCATATCAGTTGTGTTTTAATTCTTTCCGTCCCCAACGCGGATGGCTTCGTTCGCGAAGCTCTTCTCGAGCGGTTCGCGGTTTGCATAGGATTTTCATTATACAATTTTATTTCATTTTCATATTCGCAGAATATAATTAATACTTGGAAAACCATATACCATTTTAAAACTAGCTGATAATCAATGGTTTTAAAAATTTGCAACAATGCACTGCTAACAAATAGGCCGCAAGGAACTTCAGTAGATCAAATTGCTAGTAGTGTATCACACAACTACCCATAACGCGATCTGTCAGCAAAAAATCCAGTGCAAAAATAGGTACTATGTTTTAATCATGAATGAAGAAACCTTTGTGAGCTTTGCGAAGCTACGTGACAAACATTCACGAGCGAAGAATTGACGCTGCTCTTAAATTTTTTAAGCTTCACTTTTTATTCGCAGTTTGCTCATCTAGTGACCTGCTCTGAAGTTATTAGACTTCTCCCTTCGTGCGTTGATTATGGTTAATTAGTGAGCACAAAATTTTGACTACTTTGTGATCCACAGTTAGCAACAGTCGCGCGAGTGAACGAATTTTCCCATGCCGTAATAAATATGGAAAAAATAAAATAACCACTTTGGAACGTTTTGTTGCGTAAAAAAATAACGTATGAAATTTCATACGCTGGGCTGATAGGGTATCAAAAAATCATAACAGAGAAAATTCGGCTAATATCCTTATATTTAGCATAAAATCGAATAATATCTTCAACCTTGCGAGATCATTCATTTAGCAGCTTTTTGCATGATTTTAACACTTTTCTCCTTTTCCGTGCCGTTTCGTCTCATGATTGGTTCGTTGCATCAGCCCATCTTTCCTTCAATCTATGCAATTATTTTAAGAAAAAGAACATTTTGTTACAAGAATTTACATAACAAATATTCTGGTTAGAGCCAGGCATGATTTGCAACGTATTAAGCATTTGTTAAGCTTGAATGCACTGATTCAACGTTAAAATCAACGAGAAAGTTGTGAATTCCCTCCGGGTTCAAAAGAGGAAACAATTTTGCCTTAGGAAAAAAAAGATATCGGTATAGCCTAGCGTATGAAATTTCATACCTTGAAGTATAAGCAAAATTTTCGCAATTGTTTCACCAATTTCTCCCATTTTTGCGCACTGAGCCACATCTTTCACACCTCTCGTGGCCATTCGTTCTCAATCCGAAACAGGAATTGGTGATTTAGAAGAGAAATTTAATAATATGTATTGTTCATATTTTGGTTTGAATTTTGTCCAACTTTAACATTCGAAAACAATGGAATTTTATAAAAAAATAGATTATTGAGCATGCACTTTATAAAGTACAGGGTATTAATTAACGTTCACAGAAGACCAGAAGTTTGAAAACGCCTTTATTGTATAAAAAGCATGATCCAGAAATGTGTTGTTTTTGCGTATGAAATTTCATACGCTAGGACATAATGGGTTAACCCATTATTGCCCAAACTACTATATATTGAAGGTGCTAAGAATAACTCCTGTTACTCAAACAATAGCGCAGAAAAGGCATTAACAATGAGTTAATTTTTTATTACACGGGTACGTTTCGGCTTCGCCTCATCAGAAACCGACACTAACTTTTTGTCGGAATATATTAGCGCCGGCTTGACGCAAATCCCTTAAAACTAAAACACACTTTGTGTTTCAATCGAACGACTGATCAAACGTGATGTCCCGTCCGAGCAGAAATTCTGTTTATGCCGATGAGACACAGTGAAGCCGAAACTTGTCTTGGCTTAGCAGGCCTATGCTATATTTTGGTGTTTACCCAATTTTCCTCCTTAGGGTGAAATATAGCATAATGAGTTAATATTGTTCATTTACTCTTGCAGAATACGTTTAGAGAAGTTAGAGTAGTTAAACCAGTGTTTATGTTTTGGTTTAATTCAATTTTCTCTTAAGGAGTTAGACATTTTTGTTGGGATGAAAAAAATCGAAATTAGATATTCTGAAATTACTACGCGAAGGGAAATTTTATCAAAATTTCATTAAAATCGGAATACTACAACTTGAGTTACACTATCCTTAAACCGTTACCCATTGACCACTCGTATGCCGTAGTATTTGATATGCTGGACCGTTGACTCGCTTCACCAACAGTAAAATTCGATTATCTCGGATTTGTATTTTGTTGAAAAGTTCATTTGCTGCGATCACGATATCTCAGGAAATAATTAATCGATCAATCTGAAATTTTCACTAGTTGTTCCTTATTACATCAGCTTCTTTGTGTAAGAAAAATAATTTTACTGGAAAAACCACATCATTTTTTCCGATCGGAAAACCACGGTGTCTTTATGCAAAAAAAAATTAGCATCTCTCAAACTTTGAAATATGAAAGAATTCCCTTTTCATTTGAAACCAACATCAAAATAATCCGTCGGGGGGTCCAAAACACCTTTTTTTTATTTTTTTTTGCGTGAAAATATAGATTTTACAATGGAACTGTTCATATTCCTGCCCCTATATGGTGCTTTAGACATTCGAACAACATTAAAAGTGAGAATCTGATAGATAATTTAATTGTCTGCAACTTTTTTAACAGCTATAAACCGATTTGAAATTATCCGGAAAAGTTGTTTAATATTTTAACGAAGTCTAAGTTTAAGATAGTTTTACCTAGTGGTTTGTGACTCAATTCACACGCACTTTTTTATTTGCCAAATGGTTGGGTTTAGTTGAACAGGGCGAATTTGAGAGCTTAGAAGGTCTCGTCTTTTTTTTTTTTGGCTGAAAACTATAATTCCAGATTCCACCTGATATAGGGCACCATTAATATTTTTGGGATGGAAAGTCTTAGATAAGTGTTGACCAAACTAGTACGATATTAATATTCTTTTCCAAGATAGTGTGTGATTCCCCCAGCAGGAACAGCTTTTTCAATTATGTATGTCTTATTTTTCATTTTTTCGATTGTTCTCGGGGATGATTGATGTAAGTATTCTTGCATGAACCTTCTACTCTGTTAGCATCTTCGTTTAAAATTCACTTGTCATGAACTGCAACCTTTATATTTGAACAAACTCAATGAAACTTTGAACACAATTGCAATATTTCTCGGATTTCATTGCAACGCTTGGTTAAAAACGCTGAATATCCTTTTCAAAATTAACTCATTGTGACAGACAGTGAACAAAACAATTTTAGTTCCTGTATCAAGATAATTTTTTTTTGGGATATATTCGAAGACTTCTCTGTATATAAAGTTTTTCTTGTACTGAAGTCATATTTTGTTTTCAAAAGTAATACATTTCGCATAATCTAGGATCAGTTTGGTAACGATTTCTCGAATAATTGTTAGGGGAAATGTGTGTAAAATCCAACCTCCATAATATACTTTGTGAAGAAAATTTGAATAAATCAATTCACGCTAACCACTAATTTGGACAGTTACTGCTATGGTTTGCTTTAAATTAGAAACGGTGTGTCCCAACATTTCTTCTTGAACAGAATTATAATAGCTGACTTAAATGATCATAACCTAAATTAAGTGACGTAAGCAAACCCTTGTAACCAAGCAATACCCTCCGATGAATGGAATTTCCTTCGAACCTATCGGGAAAGTTTCAAACTTGAACCAAAAGCACAAATAGTTTTCTGTCTCTGTTAAACATCCTAACATTCAGAATATCAATTAGAATTGTCAGCGAAGAAGTTGTAATGAATCCCGTCAAATATTTTCATGCCACTAAGCCCAATTATTTTTTTGGTAATGAAATAAGTACAAGAAAATTTCCTTCCAAACCACTACGCCTCGTGTAAAACTATCCTAGATACAACTTCGTTAAAAGTTTAAACAACTTTCCCGGATGATTTCAGATAAATTTTTAGTTGTCAACAAACTTGTAGAAATTTAAATTTTCTATCAAATTCTCACTTTTAGTGTTGTTCGAATGTCTAAAGCATCATCTAGGGACAGACATATGAATTAGCTCCAGTGGTAAAACCTATATAAAAAACTTCAAAAAAAAGTTTCTCTGGACCCCCCGATAGATTATTTTGATCTTAGTTTCAAATGAAAGGTGCAAGTCCATTCTTTCATATTCCGAAGTTTCAGAGATGCTGAATTTTTTTGCATAAAGTTGTTCTAATAAACACACCGTGAAAACTCGATTTGTGATGCGCATGAAAAATTAGTTGGACAATAATCGGTTAATAAAATAATAAAATTAATAAAACGAATAAAATGTATAAAATGAAAAGAATAAAAAATAACGAAATGAACAAACTGAATAACATGAACTAAAAAGCAAAAAAAGAACAAAATAAATTATAAACCCAAATGCATATTATACCTTCTATTTGAGACTAGGTTAGTGAAACTTGGTTCAGTCAACATGGAACCCGGGACTTCCGGAATTATCGATGACAGGCTATATATTCCAATAATCTTTAATTTGCCATCAGTCATCTAGACCTGCGAATCGAATCGAAATAATTGATGATGTTCATTTCAAGGGATTTTTCACCTATAAGGTATTACGACTGCACCGGTTCATATAAGAAATTCTTATTTGAACGCAATAACCAACCCGTAGCTCCGGAACCAAAAGTCAGACCTGAATGAAATTCAGTAGCAGTCAATGCAGGTAGGCAAAGTAGCTATGAATAAAAACATGACGATTCACACAAAACAAAATAAGCAAGAACACAATCCTTACTAAAGCAGTAGTTAACGGTTGCCCCGGATGGATGAGGATTACGAGATACAAGAGGTTTAATTTTAGTCGGTTGGCTTAACGACTACTATAAACCAATCCGAATCCACCACGAGTCAGCATTCAACGCACAGTGGTCGGAAATGCGAAAAACGTCGCTAGAGGCCAAATTATTGAATATATTCATAGGGTATTTTTGGAGGAATTCTTCGTAAGAGTATTCCCCACAATTTGATAAAAATTAAATTGAGGCATGGTTTACTATGATTGAAATAAAAAAAAAATAACTTTTTTTACTGACGATGTAGAAAGTTGATGTGTTCGACAAAGTTTTAGGAATGCTCGTAATGAAGAATTTTGTTCAACAACTTGAGCTTGTAGGACTTAATGTTATCGATTTTTAAAGCGTTTTTTAAGGTTAATCCCTTAAATTTAGCTATTTAATATAGCTTTTTTCGCTGTGATTTTTCGTGCAAACGATGTTCCAGACAAATGTTGTGGTATAAACACCGCATAATATTGTTGAAGACTGCATGTAAAAATAAAATTATTGTTGAAGACTGCATGTAAAAATATTGTTGAACACTGCATATAAAAATTTTACCTGAAATCGGCGGCGCCGCGCACACCTCTTGAAAAAATACTCATTCGTTTTAGAGTTATTGAAGATTTTTTTTTATACCAACTACAACTGCGTATAAGAGAGAAAGGTGCAAACCAAAATGGACGAGCAGGCACTATTTTCAATGTCCGGACTACGCATAATAAAGGTAAGAAGGTTTTAAGCTCATTTTGTAATGCTTTTACTTGGGGTATTTTTACTTACAGTCTTCAACAATATTATGTGGTTTTAATGCCTCCATATTTGTCTAGAGCACGGTTTGCACGAAAAGTTATTAAAAAAACTAAATTTGAGGGTGCTGCCATATAAAACGCTTTACAAATCGATAACATTAAATCTTACAAGTTCAACTAGTTGAACAAAATTCTTTATTATGAGCATTTCTAAAACTTTGTCGAAGACACCAACTTTCTACCTTGTCAGCATAAAAAGTTCATTTTTTTAATTTGATCGTAGTAAGCCATGCCTAATTTTAATTTTTATCAGGTCGTGGGGAATATTCTTACGTACAATTCACAGGGTTTCCCTGTGAATATATTCGATGGTTTGGCCTCTAGTGAATTAAGTTCGCGTTTTTGGGGTTTCCGACTACTATGCAGCGGTGTCTTTTGATGACTTCTTCTCGATATTAAACATTTACCCAATTTATTGAGCAGAGTCGTCGGGTTCACAAGACTAGGTCCAGGCCTCTGAAAAAATCTTCAAAGTTTGAGGGTTTCTGTACGTTTCTTTTAAAATAAACGTTAAAAAATCAAAACCCCCCCTTGAGAATTTTCTGCGCACGGGCCTGGATTGGTCATTAGTGATCTAGACTCGCAAATCCAAGTAATGTTGAACCCATTTCAATATGAATTACATCATTCGGACATCATAGGGTTACCAGTTTATATGGGAATTTGCTGTGTGACCGCACTCTTCAAGCCGTAACTCCTGAACCGGAAGTCCGATGAACTAAAAATTCAATAGCGTCTAATGGGAGTGTTATACCGTCCATTTGAACCTAAGTTTGTGCGAATCGGTTCAGCCATCTCTGAGAAAATTGCGTGACATTATTTGACACACACATACACAGTTATACATACACACACATACATACACACAAACATTTTGCGATCTTAACGAACTGAATCGAATGGTATATCGTCGCTGTTGTGCTATCTTATGACAAGCGCCATTTAGCACATTTCGAGAAAAACGATTTTTAAAGTTTGAAATTGAATATCTTGAAACTTATAAATAGTGTAAACAATTCAAAGAACACAATAGATGCTGCTATCTGTTCTGTATTAATCTCTTAAATATTACGTAGATCGATTGACTATGTTGCGAGTTTTTACTATAAATGTAAACAAAAGTCGCACTCACACGTGTCATAGGTGTGTATTGATGACAAAATTTGTATGGCGTGCCATAATCGTGCATGGAAAATTTTCCATAGAAAAAATCATCAATAATAAACTTTTATTCATATCTTTGGCTTCATTTGGACTATACACAATCGGTGAGATGCATTTTGAAGGAAATGAGTCAGGGAATCTAGAAAAAATAATTATTTTTGCATACAGTGCTGCCAAGTATGCTATATTTCCAGTTTAAAACTTAAAGTGCATTTTTCTCACAATTCTTGTATTTTTTGTTTTGAAAATGATTATGCCATTGTGTTTCTCAGATAGTTTCACATATAAAAACATGTTATACATCAAGATAATTTGAGCCAATTCCCAGACACAGTCATTTGAAGCAAAAAAATAAAAATTTCTCAGTACGTTTCTCGCTATATCTCAGTAACCAAGCAGAATGTCAAAATTTTGTAAATGTCACTTTGTAGAGATTTTTTGGACAAGTAATGTGGCATATCTAACTCAGTTCACCCCAAAATGGCGTTTGTCATAAGATAGCACAACAGCGACGATATAACACCCGGCCTTCCGGGCCTCGGTTGGAAAGTCGATTTTTGGAGTGATTGCATATTAGGGTGGCACGAGGATGCAAGAAAAAAATTGAATACCGCAGAACCAAATTAGAAAAATTCGTATTTTTTTTATTTCAATTATAGAGGTTTTAACCTTAAGGTCATTCGCCTCTTCGGGTTACAAGTTCTAGGAGATGTCAAGGGCTACCCGATTATGCACAAATCAAAACGAAATAAATCCACCAGGCGGCGCTAGTGAGCATGTACTATTTTTCAAATTCTATATCTCGAGGTCATGATAATTTGGAAGTGTAGTGTCTTCGGCAAGTCGAGTGCTGTCCGAAGCCGAATAAATGATTTCAGAATTCAGCCACTTGGCGGCGCTAGTCAGAATACAACTTCCTGTACATGTTAGATGATGTTTTGTAACGAAAGATTAATAATTTAGGAAAATGATGTTTTATGTTAACTTTCTGAGGACGACAAGGGCTGTTCGATAATGTAATGATTAAATTGGATACTACCCGCTAGGTGGCGATCTCCAAATGATGGAAATTTGGAATGTCTCTGGTGATGTCTTCAGCAAAGTTGCTCGAGATGTCAAGGACTGCCCGATGGTGACAGATTAGTTTGGGATACTTTCACTATGTGGCGCTAGTGAGCGCGCAAGCTTTCAATACATCGCAATTTTGAAAGATGTTTGTAAAAAAAATTTCAAAAGGAAAAATGTTCAACAATATGGCAATGACTTTGATTGTGAGGGACATTTTATTGACAGATAAAAACCCACTATTTTGGACATTTTCAATGCACAGGGGGTCAGCCAATTGGTCAAAACGAAATTTTTTTTAACAACATGGCAATGAGTTTTATATTGAAAAACAAGTTGTTGGCAGCTATAAATAGAAGCGAATCCAGAAAAAAGCTTCTGAGGGGATCCGAAATTTCTAATTTGAAATGTTCATTGTACAATGCTTAATATGTAATACCCTCATTTAATTAAAATCAGTTTTTGTGGTCAAATCTGGTAGAACGAATTCAAAATAGAAACTATTTTAAAATTTCTCAAGAAGTTGACAATTTTCAGGGAGGTCCGGATTCCCAGGACCCTCTTCCTGGATCCGCCACTTGTTATAAATTAATAGTTTTTAACATTTTCTATGCACATAGGGGTTCGCCAATGTGCCAAAACGGATTTTTTCAACTTTATGGGAGTGAGTTTTATATTGAAAGGCAAGTGTGTGTCGTACCAGTTCTGTACCAAAAAGATACATCACGTAAAACCCTGCACAAAAATCACTAATGAAAAAAACATCAACTGCAAGCACATCCTACGTACAGCCTTTATCAGCTCCAACTACGTCCAACAAACAATCCAAACTTACCAAGTGTGAAACTTATACAATTTCAACAGCGAAGACAGCATGTACAACATGATACCAGAATAGTGAAATCTCAATGTTAGGTGGATTTAATTCCGGACATATTTTATAGGATTCGTTTTTCAATTTAAATGAAATAGTGATCTGAACCTGCGGAGAAGCAAAAATACCATTTTCCATACCAATCCCCATGCAAACTATAATCGCGATTCGCATAATCGCCCCCAAAATTTACCCAGTCATTTGGGACCACAAAAAGAACTTGAAAAGTGTTGCGCTAGAAAACGGCCTATGACGAACCACTCTACTGAACATAGAATCTGGTATTTTCCCAAAAGATTGGAAAAAATCTTTTTTAATACCTATTTATAAATCGGGTAAAAAATCTGATATTCGCAATTATCGTGGAATTGCCATTCTGTCTTGCTTTCCCAAACTTTTCGAATCCATCATTAATAAAACCATTTTCAACCAAGTCAAACATAAAATAACAAATTCACAACATGGGTTTTTTAAAGGCCGTTGTTCAACTAGTACAAACCTTTTAGAATTTGTTGATTACTCGTTAAACGCCATGGATAAAGGAAATCATATAGAAGCTCTTTACACTGACTTCAGCAAAGCTTTCGATAAGCTGGACATTGCCATGTTAATATTCAAACTTGAAAAATTGGGAATCGAGATGAGACTCCTCAATTGGATTAAGTCGTATTTAACAGATCGTCAGCAAATAGTAAAATTCTATGAGATGAAATCTGATATAATTAAAGTTACTTCGGGGGTTCCTTAAGGTTCACACTTAGGACCTCTTCTTTTCATTTTATATGTCAACGACATCTCTCTTATTTTAAAAAACATTAAAATTCTCATATATGCGGATGATATGAAGCTATTTTTAGAAATTAGAAATAATAATGACTATAATGTTTTTCACAATGAAACACAAATCTTTTATACATGGTGTTGTAAATGTTTACTGGAATTAAATGTTAAAAAATGTAATCTCATGACTTTTAGCAGAAAACAAATCACGGCTTCCGTGTCAATTACGTTAGGTAATCAAACCGTTCAGAAATGCGATAAAATAAGAGATTTAGGAGTTATCTTAGATAAAAAATTAAAATTTGTGGAACATTACAACACAATTGTTCATAGAGCTAGTAATATGCTTAATTTTATAAAACGCTTCGGATATCACTTTCAAGATCCTTACACAATTGAAACTCTTTACGTAGCATATGTTCGGTCTATTTTAGAATATTGTAGTATTGTTTGGTCACCATTCATAAAAAAACACGAAGTGAGAATTGAGTCAATCCAAAAACAGTTTCTATTATATGCACTACGCGAGTTAAGATGGACAGTATTCCCTCTTCCATCTTATGAAGCACGTTGTATGTTGATAGATATTCAAACATTGAAAGAACGTCGGGACTATGCTATGATCTCGTTTCTAAACGATATCGTCATGCAGCGTATTGACTCATCTTACATATTGTCAAAATTAAATTTATACGCTCCTACTCGTCAATTACGCAATAGAAATTTGTTCGCGATAGGTCATCACCGTACAGACTATGCTAAATTCGGACCACTAAACCAGATGATGGCTGTATATAACGAGCATTGTGAAAGTATTGACCTTACCATGCCCCGAACAAGTTTAAACCGTTTTTCAACTCTTTTCGGCATCATAGAACATAGGAATAGTATACAGGATAGTATATAAGCAATTAATATTTGTATAATGTAGTCTACAATTGATTGACGAATAAATAAATAAATAGATAGAACAAGTCATCATATTTCGCTAATGGTAAAGTTCATTCACTCACGCGCCACAATCGCTTCTGAGCGGTATGCACTTCACGTCTTGCTGGTTAAATAGTTGAGTTCGCCAGAAGATGCTACTTACAACTAAGACGACAGCCACAATCACTTGTAACTTATTTCGGAACACCGTACTCGTGATAGAGAGTATGGCCGCTATGCGATACTCCAAAGCCTAACAAGAAGCTTCTCGTAAAGTACTCCTCTACACGGGGAAGGCCAGTACGCTGACAGCTGATTCCGATGTTGCATTTTTGTTTGATGGCCCACAACACAAATACGGGCAAGTACCTCTCCGTGTGGGTCATCGATTTTATCAGACACGGTGCGGTGCGAATGGATTTTGCAAACTGCGAAAGGACTGTGTGTATGAATGAAGCGCGCTGCCTTTCGACTGCATTGCTGATGATATATAGTTGTTTTGCCTTCTTTCGGCCGGGTGTTGCATTACGTTTTCAACTAGGCAAGATGTTTCAAACTTCGCTCAGGACGCCAGGCACGGGCACGGGCACAGGCGTAGGGGGATTAATTTGAAGACGATTTACCCATTCAAAGACAAAGAGGCATCAGCTATAGCGCAATAGTGAAGTGATACGATGCAATCGCAAACCGGTTCCTTTGAACCTAGTAAACGAACGGTTAGCATGAAATAAAATACACGTTTAGATTGCCATATGATACACAAATGGCAGAAGGAGATGATCTGACTTTCAAATTTCGTTGCTGTGTTTTAATTCGCAGCTGAGATGAGTTATGTCTTTCGGTGGCTGATCACTATAGACTACAGATTGATCTTCTTTCTGTGTTATAGCAGGCTAGTAGATACACGACACGCTCAGTTGAAACTGTTGTTCTTTTAAATTGAAGAAAACCGGTTGAATGTACAAGATACAGGCAGCTACGACATGCGAGAAGGACACGTGCCTGTTGCTAGACAACGCTCTTGAATCGTTTCTCGAGTTTCGGGTCTCATAAATCATGTTGATTGATTCACAAGAGTTGCTTTTGAAGCATCAATTTTTTTTTCGGCTGAAATATTACGCCAGAAATATATGGACGTGTCAAAGTAGTGTAATTGTATCAGAAAGGGACGGTGAATCAGTGCAGCAAAAATTTAGTTCAGAGTAGTTAAAAAAACAAAAAAATTTCGCACCAGATTTGAAAAATTAACGCAAAATCAGGAAAATCTTTCATTAAAATTCGAACCGGAACCACTGGCACAAATCACATGAAAATATTGCAATTTTCAAAATTTCATTGAATTAACAATGTTTTATTTCGATGAAATATTTCAACAAAAGTTGTATTTGTTGTCTATTGCATTGAGTTTTATTTACTTAATTTTTTTATGATAACTTAATTTGTTATAATCAGCACAATGGTCAAAAGGACCATTTTAAGCTATTTTTGAGCTTCCATCAATTTTTTTATTCATTTGCATAAAAACGTGAATTTCTCATCAATACTCATCGGAATGCATCAATAATGTCCATATTGGAGGTCAATCTTTCTCAATCATTTCTAATTTTCAACTTTATATAGTCATTGCTGGTAATTTATAAACCTTTTTCGATTACTAAAATACAATAGAACTCAAGTGTCGCAATGTTGATTCTACCTTTCGAATTTGAACAGCAATATGAGAAGCCGCTCTAAATGAAGAGTTCCAATAAGTGTAGTAAAAACTGGTACAACACCATATGCATTATTATAATTGACACAAAATAACCAGAAGCAATTTAGCGCCCACATTACGAACGTCCATACCAACTAACGCAAGTTATTTAAACCTCGTTAGTTGTTTTCGGTTTTGCTATTTTCAACGCCCATTAGAATAACACCAAAAATGCTACAAATTGACGCCACAAATGCAAGTTCCGTCATATTCAATCGTGCAAACATGACGCCGGGATCTGCTGACGAGGTCAATCATTCTTAGCTGGAGTCACGGCTCAATCAATCAACCGGTTCTCGAAACTTCGAAGAGCAAACTCGGGATCAGAGTGCTTACCACTCGGTTCTCGTTACCATTTGGCATTGTCTAAATTACTTCTGTTAAAATTTGACAGATACTTGTCTAAATTCGTTTCGAATTGGATGGTGTACCATTATTGTTGACAGCAACGCTAGCGGTGAAGGGTAGGTCTGAATAATATATGTTACTCACGATTTAGAAATCAACACTTGAATATTAAAAGCTCCATTCCTAATCCTGATAAGAGTCTGGCAAATAATTGAACCACATAACGTCTTTGAAAGCAGTTTTTTTTATTTTGGCATAAACCAAACAAAATACCAGATTATTAAAAAGAAAATGCAAATAAAAAGAGAAAGGAATAACCATTATATAATTTTAATAACAATTAAAATAAATAAAATAAAAATAAGGTAAGAACAAAAACACTAAATCAATAAAATAAATAAAATAATTAAAAAGCAAAACATAAATTAAATTAAAAAATAATAAGAAAACCAGAATGAAAAAAGAAACGAAATAAAATTAATAAAATATAAAAAATGAATAAAGTGATCAGCATCTATAAAAACATTAAAACCTAAAAATGACTAGAATAATAAAATAAGTAAAACGAATAAAACAAAATGAATGGAATTCATAAAATGAATGAAGTTATTATGCTGAAGATGTTCGGAAAAAAATAAAAAGATTTATCATTTAATAACAAAATTAATAAACTGCATGAAATGACTAAAATAAATATCACGAAATAAATGAACGAAATAAATAAAAATAATGAAATTAGCGAGCCGAAAAATGTGAAAAAAATTAAGAAATGAACAAAATTTATTGAAGTATAAAATCAATAAATAAACAAAATGAATTAAATGAACACAATAAAATTAATTAGACGAATAAAATTAATAAAGTGATCAAAGTAAATAAAATGAATAATACACTATTTTTTAATTATTAATAATCAAATGCCAAATTTCACATCATTGGGACTTTTGGCATCCGCCCACGTCGATTGTAGGTGGTGCCATTGGCGCTATAAGGAAACTATGAAGCGAAAATACATTAAATGCTATACTTTTTGAAGTAGCACTCGAAAAATTATAGTTTAGGGGCAGGTTATAGTACAAATTACCAAAAAGTAAGCAGTTTTTTTGTGGGCCGATGAAAAACATAGATGGAAAAAAAAAGTATCCCATACCAGAAGTTTATTTTTTCATTTTCATTTACAATTTTTTACAAATCTAAAAATACAAACCTGTTTTAATCCACCTAGTTGTGCAATTTTGCCTTTCTCATTTCTCCAAACTATGATTCCATGGTTATGTTCGTTTCAATTATGGAAATATTTAATACATTCTTAGTACACTACGCAGAAACCTTATGTCAGTAAAAAACTAGAGGATTAGGTTGACGATTTTAGACTGATTGCATATCCTTTCTATATAAGAAAGACAAAAATTTACGGGTGGTTTTAAATGCCCTGCCTACAGGATGGTAACTGCAGGCCAACGGTAATGGGATTACCCAGATAAATCGGAATCATTGTGACACCGCACAGAAACTGTTGTGGCAGTCTACGACAGAAACGATGTGTGATGTCGCTTTGATTGTAGAGTCGTATCAAATCCCCCCTGAAAACGGTAGCTGGGTGGCGGATATATCGGGAACGGCTGTGATAGAAGTTATGGGTAGACATTCAATTAGCTAGGGATTACTGGGCAGGGAAAGTTATGAAAATTAGAGCCAAGTTATAACTTCGTAGTTATACTGCCTAAGCACGACTCTCATTAACAGAAGACAAAGATTAAGCCCGTACGATATTAAGCCTGTTCTAATGACCCTGTCACTTCTAGTTTTCCGATCTGTTTACTTCACATCCTTGCTCTCACTTGAGTACTATGGCTCTAATTTTCATAACTTTCCCTACCCAGTAATCTCTAGCTAATTGAATGTCGTTAAAATGTAAAAAAGAAAATGTGACTATCATAGTCGAAATAAAAAAGGAAAACAGTTATGGGTAGATTCCCCACCGAAGAAGTGGTAGAAGTGGTTCAATACCAGGGCTTCGTGATCTCCAAAATCAATGGCGTCTTCGTGTGAAATTATTACGCTCCTCCAAGGTGGACAGTAGAGCAGTTCAACTTAATGCTGGAGCGGTTAACCGAGCAGTTGATCGGTCGAAAGCCATTGGTCGTGACTTCAACGCCTCGGCTATAGGGTGGGCAGTAGAGTAATCAACACAAGAGGGTGTATCCTAAAGGAAGCTCAGTTCTAGTACGATTGTGCAATGAAGCTTCCGTTAGCACATTTCGGAAGTCTTTCATCGACGTCACATTCTGTAGTCTTTCATTGACGGCAAACATGGATTGGAGAGTATACGCATAGCGACCACCAAGCGTACCGTACAGGTCAATGTAACCCTGCTGCGGTACGGAGTAGGATGACTGGCGAGCGAAAGTGGAATACGAAAGTCTTCAACAAAGACCCCTTCGTTGAGGCACTTCGGCCAATAGCACACCACAAGACGGAGGTATTATCAGTCAGCAACTGCAACGTGGTTGAGCGGATGCAGATCGACGTTGGAGGGCACATGATTGCATCGAAGCGTGCACTGAAGCAATTGAGAGTGATAATTGACAACCAGTTGAGATTCAATAACTACGTAGACTACGCCTGCAAAAAGTCGACGAAAGCAACGAATGCAATAGCGAGAATTATGCCAAAGTCAGCGGTCTGAGAAGTAGTATGAGACGTCTGCTATCTACTGTTTCGTTATAGATACTCCGATATATGGTTTCTGCCTGGGGTTCTACGCTGAAATCCAAGCGGAACCGTGAAAAGCTGAACAGGACATTCCGGCGGATTGCCGTACAAGTCGTGAGCGCTTACAGAACAATATTGTCGGAGGTAGTAGGGGAGACTGAGGAGACTTGATCCCCGGGGAGACTTGATCCCATCATTGTAACTCAAAGGCGGATCAGAATACATTAATCGAATATACTATAAAGTTGCGTAGTTTTATCTAAACATAAATTTCATGTACACAGAAAAAAGAAATTGGACTTTTGTGTAACCGAATTTTTACCGATTTAAAAAAAAAGTCTCAGAAGAACTGAAGAAGATTTATTTTTCAAATTTTCAAACTTTTATAAAATTGATAAAATCACCCACTACATACTCTACTTTTGCATACAGAATTACAGGAGAATGTCAATTATATGAATACGTTATGATTGAGCTGATTCTTTTGTTCAACTATATTTTTACTAAAGTTTGCTGAAATATATGCTATGGGTTCACTTGATCCCTTCAAATTCGTGGAGATTTGATCCCCTTCGCCATACTTCATACACACCACTGAAAATAACCAAATTCACACCAGAACAATTGAAGTCATTGTTGTCATAAAAAAAATGTCAAAAATGAACGCTTCATCGTAAAGAAACATAACTGTAATTGTTTACTACAGTATACGTAGCAACCATTCATCCCACATTTGACGTTCCTCAACCATAATAAAGACAGCTTTCAAATAATTGCACGGAGATTTGGGGAATTCAGGTGAGAGATGCGTAATATGTAGTAACAAAAATAACAATATCTAATCATAACAATTTAATCAATACTACAACAATTAATTTATAAAATTGAATGGGGTAATGTACCCGTTTTTGCCCTATTAAGAAGGGTACCACATTATTACTACAATAATTTTATTATTTCAGCTTCTTTGATTTGTTATTAAGGTCCATTTTTTATTTCGATTATAGAGGTTTTAACGTTAAGGTCATTCGCCTCTTATTAAGAGCCAATATAATAACAAAATTGTCTTGAGAATGGTGAAAATCTTCTGTTTGAGCGCAGCAAAATCTCTAATCGAGTACCCCCATTATCGCAATACCATTTGAGTCAATGCGTTGAGCAAAGATGGCAGACGCTGCTCTAACCAAAGGCTTCAGATGGGTAGGATGATCGTAGAAACAGGGCAAAATAGGCTTATTACCCTACATGCTCTTTTAAACACGTTTTCATAAAGGAATCAAGTGTCCCCAAATTAGGGATCGAGTCTCCACTAATCTAAGAATTTTCCATTTTTGTTGTTGTTTTCCAGAAATGCTCATAGCTCATGTCCAGTATAATATTTCCATGTAATTTTTTTATGATTATTAGTTATCCCTAGAAACAATAAAAAAATACAAAAAAATACATAGTTTTTTATCATTCCACGGAGTTGGACTGAAAAATAAAAAAGGGGATCAAGTCTCCTCAGTCTCCCCTACGGTTTATCGCTGAGATGACGCCCATCTGCATCACTCTGGCTAGGGACGTGGAATATTACCAGCGGAGAAATGCACGTAATGTAAGGATACTGGTCCGAGCGAACTCGTTGACTTAGTTGCAACAGGAGTGGGACAACACGAAGAAAGGTGGACCCACCGACTATCCCTAATGTGTCGGCTTAGAGACATAGAAAGCATGGAGAAGTGAACTTCTATTTGATGCCGTTTTAGTTCGGGCACGGATGCTTCCGGAAGTACTTAAATCGGTTTTAATATGCTTCGTCACCACGTTGCCCGGAGTGTTTGAACGTGCAGGAGACAGCGGAACACGTAGTCGTTGAATGCCCTAGGTTGGAAGAAGTTCGTATTGGTATGTCTGGTGTGATAGTGGACAATATCGTTGAAGAGATGTGCCACGACGAACACACCTGGGACGCTGTAAACAGAGTGTTTACGAGTACACTATCTGAGCTGCAGAGGAAGTGGCGAAGGGACCAACAAAGTAGCGACATTGGCTAGAAAGTTGCCGTGAAACCATAAATCGGGATTTGAGAGAAATTCCGCCGCCGAGGAACTCTCCGTCGGTGTAGATTAGGCCCAGCGCCGGGGACCAATTGAGTAGTACGCGACGTAGCACCAGGCTCGGGTCGGTGGGGCGCGCTCGACACCCCACCGGGTAGCTTGTGAGTAAGATAGATCCACCACCGGGGATTAGGCCGAGTAGACCGCGTCGAATAGCTAGCAGGAAGTCGTTGGGGTGCCACTGAACGAGAGCTAAATAGCTCACTGAAACAAACATCGGTATCGGCAGATATCTACCACTAGGTTTCGAGAGAACCTCTCTCGCCGGGGAACTTTCCGTCAGGCTAGATTCATCGTTGAGGACTAGACCGAGTAGTTTGCGAACAAGATTTTAGTAAAGTTGGCGATGATCAAGCACACTTGAGCAACACATCGCCAAAATCTGCAACGAGTTACACTTACCGAGTTCAGTGACTGGTTGTGTGCTCTCGCTGAAGCAGCCAGCATCGTGACGATACCATCGGTTTCGAAGGCCACTTATTACAATTCTCGACGTGGAAGAAAGGATGACGGATTCATTAATGCTCATTCCGTTACCGCACATGCAGATCATGTGAGTCCGTTAGCGCTGGATGCACCATCTGTCAAGGAAATTGTGTTTCAGTGGACAATTGTAAAGAGTTTCTGAGCCTAGACCATTCCTCTCAGTGGGCTCTTCTGCGGAATCACAAGTTATGTCGTTGTTGCTTACGATCTCACAGAGGATTATGTAAATTCAGCAAATTATGTGGGATAAATGACTGCCCCTACAAGCATCACCGTCTGCTTCATAACGACGCCAAAGACAAACTCAGTGGTAGCCAGCTAGCTCAAACCCAAGTGATCACGAACGACCCCAGCAATATTAGTTCCAATGACTTCGTTTGTAACACTCACAGCGGGAACGGAAAATCCGTGCTATTCAAATACATTCCCGTGATACTGCATAATCAGGGGTTGTCTGTAAGCACTCATGCCTTTGTAGATTGCGGATCTTCACTGACCTTGTTAGAGGAAACCTTAGCGGCTGAGTTGAAGCTTCAAGGAGAAAAGCATCCCACTGACACTGCTTCAAGAAATTTGGAGAGCCGGTACAGGTTGGGACGAACTGATTGGAGACAGGGAACTGGAAAAGTGGAATATGTGGTTGCGCGTTCTACCCCAAGTCGAGTCGGTACGAGTTCCTTGATGTTATCATCCATTCAACACCAACTGTAACCGACGAAATATTGAGCTACATACCTTTGTAGACGCTAGTGAAACTGGGTTTGCAGCTGTATCGTATTTCCGGTTCGAGGAGGATGATCAGATACACTGCGCTCTTGTGGGAGCCAAAACTCGAGTAGCGCCACTAAAATTTGTTTCAATCCCTCGTCTCGAGCTTCAAGCGGCAGTTATCGGAGCACGACTGGCCCTGAATATTCAGCAAAATCACACCTTTTAAATTTCTCATCGTTTTTTCTGGACCGATGCACGTGATGTCATGTGCTGGCTTAACTCCGATCATCGGCGATACTCGCAATTCGTTGCCTTCCGCGTTGGGGAAATATTAGAATTCACTGACATTTCAGAGTGGAGATGGTTATCTGGAAAACTAAACGTAGCTGATGAAGCCACGAAATGGCAGCGATTGCCGGATCTGACGAACAACAGTCGGTGGTTTAACGCACCATCTTTTCTTTGGAGTGCAAACAACGGATGGCCGATGTCATCATTCAATGTCGAGAAAACAACTGAAGAGATTCGACCAAACCTTTTACACCATTTCGAAAGTCCGATTAACGACATCTTGCAGCCAGAAAACTTTTCGAGCTGGAAACATCTGGTGCGGCTAACAGCTTATGTACGGCGATTCCCGACAAACGCTAGGCGCAAACAAGCAAGAGGAATTCCCGTTACGGGTCCTCTTACGCGGGATGAAATGGCACAAGCACAAAGATTCTGATGGTGACGATCAGTGCTACAGTTAAAAAGAGCTTACCCAAACAAAGTGGGCTCTTCAAAGTTTGTCCGTTCATGGATAATGATGGTGTTATGCGCATTCACAGTCGTATTGATGAAAGCGATTTCGCTGGGAAATATACGAACTATCCCATTGTTCTACCACGTGACCACTCTGTCACGAAACTAATCCTCCAAGAAATTCACCAACGTTACCATCACCAATGTCAAAAAACATTCATCAATGAAGTTAGCAGGAAGTACTACATTCCTCGCGTGCACGTTGTGTGCTGGAGAATTCGACGAGAATGTCAACGCTGTAAAATTCGATCTGCGAAGCCAAATCCACCAGCTATGGGAAATCTACCAAAAGCTCTTTTGGCAGCATATATTCGTCCGTTTTCCTACACGGGCGTGGACTACTTCGGCCCCATAACCGTAGTAGTTGGTCGTCGATCAGAGAAACGATGGGGAGTCTTATGGCGTTTTCGTTTTTTCTTGGTGCTACACCGGTGTAGTGCAAAGAAAGAGATAGACTGATTACAACCAAGTTTGAATGAGTGTAGCACCGACTACACCGGTGTAGTGCACTGTCAAAAACGAATATGCCATTAATGACCTGCCTAACCACTCGAGCAATTCACATCGAAGTAGCTCACTCGCTGTCAGCGGATTCATGCATAATGGCTCTGCGAAACTGCATATCGCGAAGAGGAATTCCCGTGCAAATTATTAGCGATCGCGGCACGAACTTTATAGGGGCCGATAAAGAGCTGAAAAAAGCACCAGCTGATTTAGACCAGAACAAGATGGTCGCAGAGTTCACAACACCTGAAACCTCCTGGACGTTTAATCCACCAGCGTCTCCACACATGGGTGGCTGCTGGGAGCGACTAATCCAATCAGTGAAAAAGGTTCTAGCAGAAATACGTCCATCGCGCCTTCCCACAGACGAGGTGCTGAGAAACGCTCTATTGGAGGTCGAAAACATCATTAGCAGCAGGCCGCTTACACATGTTCAGACAACCCGTATGGAGGAGTGCTTCTAGGAATTAAAAAGTGCTACTCTTTCTACAGAATTAACATCCCCTTGTTCGCGGGCATTGAGGCTGTAGCTGTCCAAACGAACATTAAAGGCAAAGACATGTCTATCGCTTCTATATATATACCTCCCAAAGCTCAAATTGGACAACGTCAGATTTTTGAGGTAGTGGAATCCATGGCTGCTCCGCGACAGATACTGGGAGACTTCAACTCGCACGGAGTATTGTGGGGTTCCCTCTTCAATGATAATTGATCCTCTTTGATATACAATGTTTGTGACGAGCTCAATAAATGAAAAAATACAGGCAAAGCAACACGCATTCCCAGACCACCCGCACGACCAAGTGCATTAGATCTATCTCTATGCTCGACATCACTTCGGTTAGATTGCACGTGGAAGGTTGTACCTGATCCTCACGGTAACGATCATTTGCCAGTCGTTATTTCAATTAACAGCGAATTAGGCATCACGAATTCAATCAATGTCCTTTATGACTTGACACGAAATATTGATTGGAAAAAATACCAATCTTTAATTTCCACTTCTCTTGTTTCGACGGAAGAGCTACCACCTACCGAAGAATATGAATTTCTAGCGGGTTTGATTATTGAAGCAGCAGAACAAACCCAAACGAAATGCAATCCTGGCATGACAATGAATAGCCGGCCTCCTAATCCCTGGTGGGACAAAGAGTGCTCGGATGCATATGAAGCTAAACAAGTTGCTTACAAAGAAATTATGAAACGGAAAGGGTGTACACGTGCAAACTTTGAAAATTATTCGATTTTGCAAAACAACTTTGACAGTCTCCGCCGTGCCAAAAAGTCTAGTTATTGGAGACGTTTCGTTGATGGCTTGTCAAGAGAAACATCAATGAGTACTCTTTGGAACACAGCCAGAAGAATGAGGAATCGAAACGTAACTAATGAAAGCGAAGATTTTTCGAATCCTGGATATTTAATTTTGCCAAGAAAGTTTGTCCAGATTCTGCTCCTGCGCAGAAAATCATTCGCGATGCTCCCACTATTAACGATTCCATAGATTCGCCTTTGACAATGATGGAATTTTCAATTGCACTCCTCTCATGCAACAATAATGCTCCGGGACAGAATTAAATTCAACTTTGTGAAGAATCTGCCTGACCTAGCAAAAAGACGCTTGTTGAATTTATTCAATAAGCTTCTTGAGCAGAACATAGTCCCGCACGACTGGAGACAAGTGAGAGTTATCGCCATTCCAAAACCGGGAAAACCAGCCTCCGACCATAACTCGTATCGACCGATTGCAATGCTATCCTGCATCAGGAAATTGTTGGAAAAAATTATCCTACGACGTCTCGACAATTGGGTTGAGGCGAACGGCTTGCTATCAGATACCCAGTTTGGTTTTCGGAGGGGAAAGGGAACCAATGATTGTCTGGCGCTGCTTTCGTCAGAAATCCAACTAGCTTAAGCAACAAAAGAACAAATGGCGTCTGTGTTCTTAGACATAAAAGGAGCATTCGACTCTGTTTCCATTGATGTTCTCTCAGAGAAACTACATCAATGTGGTCTTTCACCAATATTAAATAATTATTTATACAACTTATTGTCAGAAAAGCACATGCATTTTTCATATGGCGATTTGGCAACATTCAGAATAAGTTACATGGGCCTCCCACAAGGTTCTTCTCTACAATTTTTACGTGAGTGACATTGATAATTGTATTGTCAGCCCATGCACTCTAAGGCAACTTGCAGATGATGGCGTGGTTTCTGTTACAGGACCAAAAGCCATAAATTTACAACAACCACTGCAAGATAGTTTGGATAATTTATCAAGTTGGGCATTGAAGCTAGGCATCGATTTTTCTACGGAGAAAACAGAGTTGGTTGTTTTTTCAAGGAAGCGTGATCCAGCTCAGCTTCAGTTGGTTGGTAGAACGATAGCCCAAGTCATGACCTTTAAATATCTCGGAATTTGGTTCGATTCTAAAGGTACATGGGGAGGCCACATTAGGTATCTGATAAAGAAGTGCCAACAAAGGATAAATTTTCTCCGAACAATAACCGGATCTTGGTGGGGTGCTCATCCAAGTGACGTGATAAGATTATATCAAACAACGATACTTTCGGTAATGGAATATGGGTGCTTCTGTTTCCGTTCAGCTGCAAACACTCACATTATTAAATTGGAACGAATACAGTATCGTTGCTAACGAATCGCCTTAGGTTCCATGCAATCGACACATACGATGAGTCTTGAAGTACTAGCGGAAGTTCTTCCCTTAAAAGATCGATTCTGGGATCTCTCGTCTCGTTTACTTATACGATGTGAGGTTATGAATCCACAGGTAATTGAAAATTTTGAAAGACTTGTCGAGCTTCAATCCCAAACCAGATTCATGACAGTGTATTTCAATCACATGTCACAAGAAATAACGCCTTCTAGTTATGTTCTGACATGTGTTAATATACTAGATACTCCCGATTCCACTTTATTTTTCGGCACGTCCATGCAAGAGGAAATTCTTGGAATCCCGGATCATCTGCGCTCTCTGGAGATCCCTAAAATATTCATAAGTAAATACCAACACATTGACTGCCATAAAATGTTCTACACTGATGGGTCACGAATCAATGAGGCCACTGGCTTCGGTATTTTCAACAATAACACCTCGATCTCTTTCAAGCTTGCAGAACCTGCCTCCGTTTATACAGCCGAACTAGCAGCAGTTCACTATAGTCTGGAAATCATTGATACTTTACTTCCGAGCCATTATTTCATCTTCACAGATAGCCTCAGCACAATTAAGGCACTACGCTCATTAAAGCTTGACAATCACGCTCCGTTCTTTTTGAAGAAGATACGAGAATACTTAACTAAATTAACAAATAAATCTTATCAAATTACCTTAGTGTGGATTCCCGCTCATTGCTCCATACCGGGTAATGAGAGAGCGGATAATTTAGCCAAAATAGGGGCGCTGGACGGTGACATCTATGAAAGACCTATTGCCTTCAATGAATTTTATAGCGCTTCTCGTCAGAGGACGCTTACTAGCTGGCAAACATCATGGGACAATGGAGATCTGGGACGGTGGTTGCACTCAATTATCCCTAAAGTATCAACGAAGGCATGGTTCAAAGGGTTGGATGTAAGTCGAAACTTCATTCGTGTGATGTCTAGACTCATGTCCAACCATTATACGTTGAATGCGCATCTCCGCCATATTGGGATCGCAGAAGATAATCAATGTGCTTGCGGAGAGGGTTACGAAGACATTGAACATATTGTTTGGTCTTGTACTGAATATCGTGAAGCCAGATCCCAAATAATAGACTTCTTACGAGCCAGAAGAAAACCACCCTATGTTCCTGTTCGTGATATCCTCGCTTTACGAAAACTCACATACATGGGCCATATTTATCATTTCCTGAAAACAATAAATATTCAAATATAATTATCCCCACAATGTTTCTAGTTTTTTCCCTTGCTACCCACAAATAATTTAGATTTCTTCGCAGTTAGTTAAGTTAGATAAAACGATATAAATAAAGAAAAGAAAATAAACAAAGATTACAGAAAAACTATCAATAGGTTTACAATGAAATTCAAGAAAATATAGTATAAATAAAAATATTCAAAATGATGATTATCCTCAGTGTTAGCATTAGAAAGTGAACTTTTATTATAACGTGATAGACTTAAGAACTTTTGTAACATGTTATATAAAAAAACCCCGGCGTAAAAAAGCTTTTGCAAACGCCGTGTCAAATAAACGTTTTATGAAAAAAAATGCACATGTTCCGATTGATCACAAGTCGTCGCTGGCATTAACGCCTAATCATTTTCTTATCGGTTCCTCTAATGGGTCGAAACCACTTGTTCCATATGACGATAGTACCACGGCTCTACGACAGACCTGGAAGGTGTCTCAAATGATAGCAACTATATTCTGGAAACGCTGGCTGTTAGATTACTTACCTGCAATAACTCACAGAACTAAATGGTTTCTACCGACGAAGCCAATTATGGTTGGGGATATTGTAATCATAGTCGATCCCAACTCACCCAGAAACTGCTGGCCGAAAGGCAGAGTTGTGGCAGTAAAACCGCCAAAAGACGGTCAAGTGCGCTCAGCGACAGTTCAGACAACATCAGGATTATATGAAAGACCGACGGTGAAGTTGGCAGTGCTGGACGTCGGTGCAAATTTAAGTACCCGGACCCAGGGTCCAACTACTGGGGGGGATTGTTGTGCACACCCCTCGTGTGGCAACGCACCTAGTAACCAGTAACTTAACGAACGAAAATGACGGACGACGAATGTCATCGGTCGGAAGAGGAAACGCCAGAGTGAATTCATTCTTTCTAATTTGCTTCTGGAGATAGAACTAAATTATTTTTTATAGTATTAATTTATAAAAATTATCAATTGGCACGTGTGTAGTACCGCTATAACTGAAATTTCAGGTAATACCAACCGTGAATAGAATTGAACCCTTGCATAACTACAGATTATTACGAAACTCTAGGAACACCGTCGAGGGAGGTTAGAGTAACATGAGGCTTTGATAAACCACACTAGTTCGATTTTAGATTAAGGTAATTGTTAATTCAACAAACTAAAATGTAAAAGGCTTATGAATTTTCTATGCGTAGGACGTTGACCAGGTTACTAAAGGCTTCTCCCGTTCCGGATAACGAAACGGAAAACCTACAAAACGTGAGTTCTTCACATGTGTGATGAATATTTATATTTAAAATGAATATCATTATTTATAGGAAATTTTAATTCGGCAACCGAATAAACGAGTTCAGAAGTCCGGAAACTGTTTTCTTGTTGCTGGTGCAACACCAACGGCTTTCAACGGGTGACAATAGAAATAGGGCGAAAAACTCCAAAACATTATAACTGCATTAAAAACATAAATGAAAGTACCGAAAAAGCCCTGCATCTTTTTGTTTAAAAAATGGGACTTTTCGTTTTTTTTTTGACAAATCAGTGAAACATTCCATTATTTACCACTAACAATTTTTCCTGACAGCTTACCGAACCAGTTGAAAACTCAGGAAAAACTTAATGAAAGCTGTTAAAATTTGTTAGTGTGTGCTAGGTCCGGCGAAAGAGGTTCAAACGACATGTGTAGTAAATAGTGTTGGTCTAAAGAATGGATGGTCATGAAGGGAGAAAGGGAGTAGGAAAATCAGGAAAAATATGATAAATATTATGCATAATTCATTTTTCAACAAAGCTAAATCGAAGTCCTTTTGAATGTTTTCACAATAAATCTCTGAAGTGACGGATGATAAGACTAAAAAATATATGTTTTCAGGTGTGGAGTTTGCTATAATTTGCTGAGTACGGTTCGAATTTTCATTTTGTTATTGTTGAAATCGGATCATTCCCAAGAGTATTGTGATTTGAGTATTTCGATAGGCACCAAATCTACTTTTCATAACATGTTAATAATGATTTGCCCGGCAACTTGGACCCCCACGCTCCAACTTGTATGCAAGTTTCCTCCATCAACTGATGATGGTCACTCAGCGAGATCAACTGAACGTGCAAAAATTTCTCAGAGATCGAAACGCGTTCCTCGCTTACTATCAAATGTGTTCACGCGATATGCCGAAGCACGACGTCTACGCTCGTCGTACACTCCGGCCAGACGTAAACAAAAAATGACATAATCGCTCGCGACCGCTCTCATTCTCGTTGACGCGTATACACGCGAGTGCGCCTAACATGCCGGTATCTTCAGGCATGCTGCTGGTCAAGAATTTTCCGAAAACACACACACCAGATAACTGCATGCGCACGGTTCACGTTCGAGAGTGAGTGGCTGCCGCGCTACTCTCAGCCGGCGGCAATATTATTTATGATCGAATGGTCAACCATACGAGAGGTCCCCGGTTATTTTGAGAAACCCACTCGCAGTGCCTCCGATCGGACAGTCGTGCGCTCTTTCTTCTCTCCCCGTTGACGATGGGGGGAGGGCCACCACACAAGACCTCCGACCTCACTCGCCGGTTTTGACGACTACTGCCAACCATATCGAGGTTCCCCCCCGTAGCAAGTGATCTGGCGCAAAGAGCGAAGCTGCAAAATCACAACAAACTTTAATACGTTTCCTCTGTTTTGAAACTTTTAGTACGATTTTTGTCGTCACCGGATTTATCACGCGCATTTCGAGAGCTCCACGCGGTGCTCGCTTTCGGTGGGGAACGTTTTGCGGTTTCGCGGCTACTTCAAGTGAAGCGCTTTTGCCGCTTGGTTGTGTCACAATTGTTTTGGTGTTTTTTTTTTTGGGTTAACGCTTGTGCGTGCTTAGTGGTGATTTGAAGTGAAATTTATTCTAATTTGAGTATTTCGTGCTTGATTTGAACAACGACGGTTTCCAGCCAGCTTTTCTTGTAAGTTTATGGCAGTGCTAAAAAGTAATGTGTTTCTTTGAAGTTTGAACTTGCGTCTGAAGTGTTTCGAGGGTCACTGCGAAGATTGGGCAAAATGCCGGTGGTTGTCTGACATAACGTGTCAATTGTTTACGGATGGTTGTAAATATGCATGAGTGTTCTTGAAAATGAAACTTCGCAGTCAAGTCGTCGATCTACGGTATGAAGTTGGTGCTCAAAAAATGCATTATCATTGAGAACCTCGTTTGTCGCTATGTGATGAGAATTCGCGCTTTGTTTGGGAACTTGTTTCTTACGAACAATTAGCATTGACACCGAGTTGCCTTCATGTGACAAATCATCAACAGCTGGTCAGCCGTAAGGCGGCTAATGAATGGCTCGTTGTACACTTTGAATAGGCTCGACTGATTGAATGTGGTGAATTGATGCAACGAGCACACCTTCGAGCTATCTGAAATAGAGATTTCACCAGCACCGTCCTACCCATTTAAATCAATTCTAAAGCCAGATGCACGTGCCTCATCATCATTGACTTACCCTCAAGCTAACGTCTTCGTTGACATCCCTTGCGGGTTGCATTTAATTATCGGTAAATTATTATTCATTAACTCCTCGTTCCTGTCGCAATCTCAGATGCCATAAATAGAACCAGTTCTACTTCATCTCAATTCCTGCCGAACGAGAAATTTCCTACCTAAAGATTACCCTCTTCCTCTTCTTCGGCTGGTGCAGATCATGTCGATCCCCTGCTGCGTTTCCCAGGTTCAAAGAATCCCACTCTAAAAACCTTGAGCTGTGAAATGAGAGCACAGACCACATCGATCTTGTTAACAATCCGTGCCGCAACTCCGAACCAAGCTGCAAGTCATTCGATGTTCGAGAATCCAATCCAAGAACGCGGAAGATTCGAATTACTCACGGGCTATAAGCATGCGCATTCAGAAATCATCACCCAAGTAGTGGCGATGGGTGCTTGGCTGTAAGGATGATCGACGCGCGACGACTGACGTGGACCAGGAGGAGATAACATGATGCTGATTATTACGGGTGATTTGCAATGCAAACCCCTGCGGTAAAGCGTAATAGGAGCGAGATTCAATTGCAAATGCTCGCAGCGGTACCGACCGGTCTTATTAATGATGGGTTTGTTTGCTAATCCCACGATTTTCAGCTGTCGATTGTTTGTTGCGTGTTGCTGGAGCTTGTTACAGATTCTAGCTGGAGTGTGGCATCGAATGGGGTTCAGTATAATGCAGCGAATGAAATTGATATTAAATTATGTGTTGATTAGATGATTGTCAGGAGTGTTTCTGTATGTAACGCATGCAAACTACAAACATTCGTTCGGCGGTACGTTCTTTTGTTTAGTGCTCGGAAAACGGGATATTTTTGTTTTTGCCAGCAAGTTCTTTCTCAGGAAATAAAAACACTTTTTTTATGAACTTAGTTACTTTTTAATGATATTTTCACAGAAAGTTTGAAAATTTCATAACTAAAGATATTTATGGAGGATTAATAGAATCTCAACCGTCATTTAGTGTAACAAAAACAACGGTTCTCGCATTAGTGTAGTCAGGGGGAAGACAGTTAATTACTTTAGTATTATCAATCTGCACAAACTCAACATGGGAAATCACCCGACATTTGTACGGTCAGGAAGAGATGAGGTGTTAGATGTAACTTTCTGTTCCGGCAAAATTTTGCATGAGTTGGCGAACTGATTTGTTTCAAACGAGATCGTACCATCGATATCTGATTACAAAGGGATTTTCCTTGATATTTTATTTTGTTAATTTTACAGGGCACAACGCATTAGCATAACTGAGCCGAAGATCTTTTACAATACGAAACAATGAAAGAAAATACCACTTTAAGACTGGTTGTTGGCTAGGAAATACTGGGCGTGATCGTTGTTGAGTGAAAATTTGTTACTGCCAGATGCGTAGATATTGATTTTGTAACTGTTTATGTTGCTGTTGTGTGCTGTTTTTGGTTGTAGTAGGCGGACATTCTGTTCTGCTTCTGCGCAAGATTTTCCCTAGTGTATGGTCGTTTTGCAGAATTTGCACATACACTGAGAAGCAAAAATGTGCATAGTTAGCATACTTTCTATACTTGTCTCTTTTCTTCTGCTGGACTGAATATGTCCAATGTATAAAATTTATAGCAGAAGAAACGAGAGGCAGATAGAAAAGTATGTTATCGATGCGTAAATAAAATTCTGCGTGTAGGAATTTATTCTGGATGCGTGACCAGTACTCTTTGATCCAACGTACCATTTTCGGTAGATCTGTGTAAAATGGTTCCGTACGAAAGGATTAAATTGATCAAACACATTCTAACCACACAAATATGTGGAGTGTGGAGATAAATCATGTAAGCGTACATCTATAAACTCGTTGTCTATAATACGGCTATGCTAGTTTCAACGTTGGCGTGTTCAGCGATGTGCTACATGTTGTCCCGATTAGACGAAAGGTTCCACTTGGTTAATGTTTTATGAAGATAATCGACAGATATGTCTTACAGGACATGTGTATCGACAATAGGGTTCCTAGTACCGACCCTTCTTGACGATAACCGATACAGCGGTACTGAAACTCTCAGTACTGGTAGTACCGGTAGTATACTGGTACTCGAAGATTTTATTAAAAAAACGTTTTTAATCAACCTAACAGTGTGATGGGACATTTCTTATAACTCTTATCACTCTCTTCGGAAATTATATCGATTGAGCATATTTAGAATTTTATGTTTCGCGATGTTTTTGATAACACATGCAGAGAACTTAGAACTAAAATTGCAGCTCTTGATATCTCGCTACCTCTGAAGTGCATGTGTGCATAGTTCAAACTTTACTTCGATATCGCCTTTTTCTAAAAGTGATTTGCCAGTAGTATCTTTGATTGTAATTATTATCATCCTAATGCCAAAGAACAAATAAAAAACTCTCGAAATCCGTTAACGAAAATCATCATCACTGGAATTTTCGTTTCCACGAAACTTTTCGATAACCTTCCGTCACTTGTGTTTATACACTGGGTGCACGCTGCTCTGAAAATCTAACGAAATCGTTTGAGGGCACCAGCGGGTTTCATTCCGAGCCATTTGCGCAATTTTCGGCGGGTTTAATCTGTAAAGAATTCTAAAAACTAACCTCTAATTCATAATTTTCAGTTCAGCAATTCGAGAAATCGTGCTCACCGCAAGCCATGAAAATAAACTGCTTTGTGGAGCGACGGTCACTACTCCGTTTACTATACACGGTGTTCCTAAAACCGTTATTAACTAAAAAAATGACCATAAATTTGGCATACGGCATTCGACAGATACAGTATCCAAGCATCTTCTCAGTGAATTTCAAAATGATCCATCGAAGGATTCGAGAGATATGGCGATTTGAAATTTTATGATATGTTTCATAAGGCTACCAACAAACACCCACGGGTTTGGTCCAATCTCTATGAACAAAAAAATATTTGTCTACTTATTAGTACATGGCATTCAAAAGATATAGTAATCAAGTATATCTCCTGCAAGTTTGGAAATATTTCATTGACGGAATCGAAAGTTATAACGGTTTGGATGTGGTATGCGGTCATTGATGGGTTTTCTACCAGACTTCAATCCATGTTTGTCCACTGACTATTTAGATCGTTTATACGTGTCACGATTTTAAAAGGAAACCCTTGCGATTTAATTACATAAATATAATGTACAAATGGTGTTATTTATATGGTGCACTGAAAAAATATGAAAATAGGGTTGTCTACCAAACGTTAAACATAATGTGAAAATTAAAAAAATGAATGAAAGTTGGAATGTGTACTTCAAAAGGCCATATCTCAATGGTATGTTGACTGATTCTAATTATTTTTTCATTATTGAACAGGTACGCGTTTCATCGTTAATTTTCATCAAGAAGAATATAAAATAGAGTTGGCTACTTCAAACAATAGACAACTTAACTATCCTCAACTATATGTATTATCACTATTTAGTAAATATCTTTATATTCAAACCGACGACCTATCAATTTCTATACATTAGTTGAATGCAACGAACGCAAACTATAAATCATGGAAAATTTAAACCATAAATTCAATACATATATTCAAAAATATGAAGGTATTTGCTGATTCAGATCAATTTATGTTATGATACGGTTTTTGTTGGAAATTTTGTACAATCGTGATTCGCTGGTTGGGTTGACAGATGTTAAAACTGGGGGATGTTATTAGTAGGGGGATCAAAGGGGATGTTATTAGTACAAGTTCATCTGCTCATATCTCTAACTATTGTCAGTTTTATTGTCGAATTGAATTTAACATGAGAATTTGACATTCAGATGTCGACAATGGACCAACTAGCGGAGGTCCAACTAAAAAGCGGCTCCTGTTAAAAATTGAGCGACCAGCGAATCACGACTGTGTTAGTTTTAACATTTCATAAATCCATAATTTGTAGTAAACAGCAATTGCAATCAACTAGTATATAAAAATTGATAGGCCGCTATTTTTAATACAAAAATAATCACTAAATAATTATAATACATATAGTTGAGACCAATTATATTGTCTATTTATTTATGTAGACAACTCTATTTTATATTCTTCTTGATGAAAATTAACGATGAAACGCGTACCTGTTCAATAATGAAAAAATAATTAGAATCAGTCAACATACCATTGAGATATGGCCTTTTGAAGTAAACATTCCAACTTTCATTCATTTTTTTAATTTTCACATTATATTTAACGTTTGGTAGACAACCCTATTTTCATATTTTTTCAGTGCACCATATAAATAACACCATTTGTACATTATATTTATGTAATTAAATCGCAAGGGTTTCCTTTAAAAATCGTGACACGTATAAACGATCTAAATAGTCAGTGGACAAACATGGATTGAAGTCTGGTAGAAAACCCATCTATGACCGCATACCACATCCAAACCGTTATAACTTTCGATTCCGTCAATGAAATATTTCCAAACTTGCAGGGGATATACTTGATTACTATATCTTTCGAATGCCATGTACTAAATAAGTAGACAAATATTTTGACATTAAAAATGTCTTACTCCACTATCTGGGGCTAGGTGTCATTCTAAAATCTAAACTATCTCCCATGTAACGAAACTATGTAAGGTTTGCACGCTTATAACTCCGATATTACTAGATGGATTTTAATCATTCATACACCAACCGATTCAGAAACACCTAACTTAAATATTGGTAATAATTTAATATCTCCCCAATAAAAGTAGACTTTTGGAAATTGGTAAAATTAAAAAGTTCACAAAAAACGGGAAAAATACCATTCGTGAGGCAGATTTCTCATACACAGCCGTCAAAAGAGGGCAACTTAGTTGCTCAATGAAACACGAAAAGTCATAAATAGAAGCAACGCATGTCCGTTTAAATCAGTTGTTGCTCTTATCCCACACGAGCAACGTCGTCTCCGGGCGATGCAATAAGCGCTATCGATTTTCGGTAACGTTGGCATTTGCACACACTCGCACCTAAGTGACTAAACCATATACGGTTAGTTTATAAATAGAGGTGACGCGTACCCGTTTGAATCAGTTTTTGTTCTTATGTCGAACGGGTATGATCATGGCTGCAGCGTCTGGGCACTACAATAAGCGGTAGACGCTATGCATTTTCGGCAGCGGTGGCCGTGTGCGGATTTGTCGGGTACCAGCATGGTGTCACAGAATGATTTGCAAAGTGGGTGGGCGGGGTGGTTTGGATTTAATTCAATACGGTGTGTGCTGCTTAAGAGTGTTGCGTTTGAAAAAAAATATATTTTTATGCATGCGTGTGCGTTGTAACTTGTTAATCCATGTTTACGACGCTTTGTAGCTGCGTAGGGTAAAGAGCCAATTGGTTTTCATGTTTCATATTTCGGTTATATGTTTTTTATCAGTAAGGCATCTGACAACGTGCTTCTGTAGTTATTGCACTGTTCAGCAGCGTAGTATTTTATATAAGAGAGTACACTCAGGTTTTTTACGCGGATTTTGAAATTTACGCGGTTTTCATTAAGGCGTTTTTTTTAAATTTACGCGGTTTTCATTTACACGGCCTGTATCCCCTGCGTGAAAAATCTGAGTGTAATTGCATCGGAAACAATCACATTCCCAGCAGAACTTTTTGTTTTCTAATTTCAAACACTTTTGTTTCGTACTGCACACAACGGAAAATTTTAAAACAGAACTTACCGTCCCAGCAGCAGTTTAAGTGGGTGTTCTTTTTCGATTCAAATTCAAGCCATGTCTTAAGCGTTACTGGACTTAAAATTGTTTTCCCAGTTTAACCAGTCAGAATATCTGTCCTACCCTATGTATTAAAAACACAGTTCTAATTGC
Source organism: Topomyia yanbarensis (assembly GCF_030247195.1). Classification (NCBI taxonomy): domain Eukaryota; kingdom Metazoa; phylum Arthropoda; class Insecta; order Diptera; family Culicidae; genus Topomyia; species Topomyia yanbarensis. The sequence goes on along the minus strand of NC_080672.1, from coordinate 320,333,206 downwards.
GTTTTAAGGTATACAACAAATACGGTTGGGTATACTAATTTAAATTTTAAAATAAATCTGTTTTAAATTATGAAACAAACCGCTGTACTGAAGATATAATTATGTCAGTCCTATTACCACATAAAACACCTATATAACATAAAACGCTGCAGAATTGGTTTAATAATACAATGTTTACACTACAGAGTTATAACACGTTTTAATAATTAGCAACAAGAAAAATGTCACCAAGATAGCATAAAAACCCGTTTTAACTGGTAGTGCGAACGTTGCATAACAATGTAATTTATCAAATAATTTCATTTTTCCACCACTAATCGATCAAGAAATACTTACACTTAAGATTGTTTACTTAAGTTCATTAGTACATTATTGAAAATTTAAATGGAAAATGAAATTTCATATTTTATGGAGAATCTGTATATTTCCGTTGGCGGGCGTGGGTTTCCTCATCACAGCTCTCAATATGGAACTTTTGAATATATTTTCTGGACAGACCAGCCTATTTTTACTAGATGGATCAGCCAAATAATGCCAATCACCTAGTGAGATACTTGATTAATTAATAGATTACCGTTAAAAGACCTTCAATAAATTATGTTTTAATGGGGAGGGTATATAGCAAATTGTAACATATGAAAACAGGCGAGTGAACAAGAACGTGTGTCGATATGTGTGATAGATAAAAAAGCTATATTTTTAATGTCACCGTGGTCGTGTCCTGTACACAACCCTTTAATTTTTTTGTTTATAGAGATTGGACCAAACCCGTGGGTGTTTGCTGGTAGCCTTATGAAACGTACCATAAAACTTCAAATCGCCATATCTCTCGAATCCCTCGATGGATCATTTTGAAATTCACTGAGAAGATGCTTGGGTACTGTATCTTTCGAATGCCGTATGCCAAATTTATGGTCATTTTTTTAGTTAATAACGGTTTTAGGAACACCGTGTATAGATATTAATAATTCTCAATTACTTTTAAAATTTTACAACCTTATTAGGAAAAGTTGTTTAAGAAGCTTTTGTAATATTGTGTAGGAAAAGCTGAAAATTCCTGTATTTTCTCAATCTGCAACATATAAGCCCTTAAGTATACTAATAAATTTAGGAAGCTCTTTTAACATAAACTATCGCACGAATGGGAATAGGTTCGCCAAAATTTTGGAAGAAGTCGATAAAATAACCCCTTGAAAATTACCAAAAAATTGGTGTAGTTCGATGGAATTGAAATAATATCATCAAAAATGGGATGTTCCTATTAGTGTGGGACGCAGTAAATAATAAATATAGAAAGACCCGTTTTTATCAACCTCATGGTGTGATTTAAGCTGACATTGACTAAATCGGCACATATTTCTTTCCTTCTTTATAAGAAACTGTTAAAATATTCTTCCCTTCCCTTGATCTAGTCTGATAGCTATTTCTGATTATATAATATAAATTTCTCTTAAAGGGGCCTTCTAGCGCAAATTAAAAAAAAAAATGCTTTTTTTATTTTTGCATATTTACATCATTAGGGTAAGAAAAATATGCTGATCAAATGGGGTCTTCTCTGTAGCAAATACAAAGTTTCAATTTATTTCGACATTTCCAACCTGTCACTACGAAACAGAGCAATTGGGTATTGTAATTTGTTTTTTCAGTGTGCCAAAAAGTGATGACCCGTTTTTATGGGACCTTGGCGTATTTAATTTGTATTTGACTGTACTATAATAGATAGGCAGTATTCGAAGATGTTTCTTGTAAACAAGTGTAGAACGACTTTGTTTCTGCTTAATTAGGGTCAGCGACGTAGCTAGAACTTTGGTTTGGTGGAGGGTTGGTGAAAATCCAACTTAATGTCCAAATGGCATAATTCCGAAACCGTCATATTTGAAGTTTTAAAGTTATGGAGAAATTATTACTCTCATTTGGACTTCCGCCCATTTCACATGTTAGTCTAGATATAACGCCAAACTTATTTTATCTGATGATGTGCTGTTTAACGTAAAATTCATCGAAGATACTAAACCTCCGAAATTGGCGGTTGCAAAATGATGTAATCTTGACCTGAAATGACTGTTTGCGAACATTTATTTTACCTATTCAAATAATTGGTAATACAAGGATCAGGACCTGCTAGAGTCGACCGGAAAACGCCATTTTCATAAGTTTTACTCTACTTTCGGAAAGTGTTATCGTTATTACGTTTTCGTCTTAACTCTACGCATTCCCAAAATAAAGGCATTTTCAGCAAATGTTGAATGCTGTGCAATTTTTCGGAGAGCAGTTCTATGTTTCATGTTTCTGTGTTTCCAACCTCGCTTCTTATTAAAAAAGACCCTAATCCATATTACAGTACATCCATTCAAAAGTGAACTCAATATTATAGGAAATCTGAGGTCATCGTCCGCGCAAATGAAAATTTTTGCATTGACAAGTGATCAAATTTCATGTAGACAACTTGGAATTGTTCGGTGTTATTTCTAGCGATTGTAGATAGAAAAAGGTAATACGAAATTCGTTTTATCGAGATAATATTTGGCTAATTTAAATGCTTCACTACTATATTGAACAATAAATAGGTGACGAAGGGTAATCCATAAACAACAAGCTATAACTCTTAAAATATTCAATATAGATATTTAATGTCTTCAGTAAAGTTATTCGCAAAAGTAAGAGCTACAAATTTGCTGAAGATATCATTTCAATACAATCACTTCTTAGAAAATTTATGAAAATATCTCACTCGTAGGTGGATTAATCAGCAAAAAAATAATTCCAAATGAAAGGCCATTTTGAATCCATTAAATTCTCTGAAGATACTATTTACCAAAAATTAACCGTTTGGCGTTAAAAATAGATTGCATGTGTTTGGTTTTATTTGAGGATATGGGAAATGATAAAAATATTTCGTCCATATTTAATGATAAATATCTCTTTTGACAATAGTCCGATTTCAATAATCTATAGCATGTTCGAAAGGCATTCGTATAGGCTGTCCAAATATATATAAAGTGTTTATCTAAAGGGCGAACACGAAATTATTGCGACACATTCAACAGGGCATAACTTTTTTACCATTGGGTAAAAATCAACCAAATTTTGCACACTTTCTCATTGATGTGTATTGTTTACATGCTGTCAAACTCGAAGTCGTGTTTTTCGATTCAACGAAAATGGAGGCGAACCAACGCGAGTCGAGAGAACAAATTCTTTCCAAACACCTGGAATTTCCTGACCTGTCGCACCGGCAGTTGGGAAAAATGTTGAACATTCACCATTCAACCGTCTCCAGAGTGTTGAAGCGGTTCCAGGAGCGGTTGACGTTGGACCACGGCAAAGGAGCTGGAAGAAAACCGAGACTGGAGAACAAAAAGACGGAGGGAAAGGTGAAGCGGATGATTAAAGCAAATCCCAACATCTCAAGCCGTGATTTGGCTAAAAAGATCGGCATGTCGCAGAGCTACGTCCAGAATGCAAAGAAGAGAGCTGGACTACATACATACAAGGTACAGAACTTCCCAAACCGCGATGAGCGGCAACAATCGACGGCCAAAACTCGGGCACGGAAGCTCTACGAGAAGATGCTGATAAAATATGGCTGCTGTGTGATGGACGACGAAACGTATATAAAAGCCGATTTTAAGCAAATTCCGGGGTTGGAGTTTTTCACCGGCAAGAGCAAGTTCTATGGGGACGACAAATTTAAGAAGAAGAAAATGTCGAAGTTCGCCTCCAAATATCTCATTTGGCAGGCCATCTGCTCTTGCGGACTGAGGAGTGCGCCTTTCGTGACAAAGGGCACAGTAAATGGCAAAATCTACAATTCTGAGGGCCTCGAGAAACGCCTTTTGCCGTTCTTGCAGCAGCACGACGAAGCTCCGCTATTTTGGCCAGATTTGGCATCATGCCACTATTCTAAAAGTATCCTGGAGTGGTATGAGGCCAATTCTGTCCATTTTGTTCCTAAGGACATGAATCCGCCAAACTGTCCGGAGCTGCGCCCGGTGGAGCAGTACTAGACAATCATGAAGCGGGAACTTCGGAAGAGCAAGAAGACAGTCAAAGACGAGAAGGACATGTTAAGAAAATGGGAAAAAAACTGAGAAACTGGTACCGGATGACACTGTAGACTTTGATGGAGGGCATCAAGCGAAAATGCGTTCAATTTTACACTCAAGGCTCCATGGATTAACTTTTCTTTTGATTTTTGAAGAAAATTTATGTATAAAACTACCCTAAAATTTTGGTTTCATTTCAAACATTATAAGAAAATTGGCATGACATTTTTGGTGTCGCAATAATTTCGTGTTCACCCTTTACTTGACGCATCACATATTTTTACGGATTCGTATAGTTTGTATTAACATTGTACAAAACCCAGTTGAGCAGCTAGCGTTTCAAAATACGAATTTTATGACATGTGAGGGTTTAGTTTACAACGAATTTCGTATCATAAGAGTGTTATTTTATGTAATACACTTGTAAATATTACACGCAGTATTGCATACCAATCATTCGATGACTTATAGCTTCATTGAGCATGAAATTATTGTGATCAGAAGTCTTGAATCATTTAGATAAACGAGTTCGAAAATTACCCTACATGAAATTCATTCAAAATTCTTCTATTTACTTGTTTAACAGAATTCTGACGGCAAGTCACTCATATATTATGAAACAAACCCAAGAAAAAATTGGAATTGAGACGGTTCAATAAATTCACCCAGAGAAACACAAAAATTGCCATTTTGCAAAAAATTTAATAACTTTCGCAATTTTCGTCAGAATCAAGCTAAAAAGTGCTTATTTTCATTGGTTAGTAGTAGGCTCCAAGTTTCTATAAAAATATAATTTTTAGGAATGCTTTACCTAGCCGAAAATCTTGACCAAAAGCTCATTTTTCTTTAAAAAACAAGGAAAAATTAAGAAAAAGTTTATTAAACTCGTAAATAACGTCAGAACCAGTAATCTAATTAACACAAAATGTTCTAGCGACCGTAAGTACACTCTGTTACCTACAATTCAATATAATAATATTTCCTATCGATGCACTAGAACCGAAGGTTTTTGGATTTTACTGAACACAATTTTTATTTTAAAGGTAAAATTTATTTGTTTACTGTAACTTGAAAACTGTTCTACTGTAAATTTTTGAACCTTATTTTCGGATTCAGCACGCAATTTTACATCAGAAATGGTGTTCGAATGTTGAAGTTCAGATTTTTATTTTTATTTTGTAAACTAGTGTAATTTTTGTAGTTTTTATTTTACTCTTAAATAACCTTTGGACAACTTTAAAATATTTCAGGGTGCATAATTTGTTTTTATGCTCTAACTAAATAATTTTTTTCGTTTCAAAGTTATGAGAACTTTTACATAAAAAACAACTTAATGCACCCAGCAGTGAAATGAGACATTTCTTACACATATCACTGTTGGATCATTTATTTGTTTCCACAACTCATGCGAAGTAGGCACACAACAACTTCTAGTCCTGCACGAATAAAACCTCGAATAAACTGAATAAATTATATAAAATGAATAAAACGAACAAAATAAAAAAATAAAGCGGAAACTGAAAAACGTTTTCAAATCCATAAAACGAATAGAATGATTAATATAAAACAAATTAATAAAATATATAAATCAAATTAGATTAGCTCATTAAATGTAAAATTAGGTAATATTTAAAAATAGTTATAAAATAATAGAAAAAATTAAATTGACTTAAACTAACAATTTGAATTAAAGAAATAAGTGGAGTGACTGATGAATGAAATGAATTAAATGAGAATCAAATCAATCGAATGAATCAAATGGATCGAGTGAATTTTATGAATTCAGTGAACACACTGAATCAAATGAATGAAACGGATAAAATGAATCAAATGATTGGAATAAATAAAAAGAATAAAATGCATAAAATAAAAAAATAATGAATTGAAAAAAATGAATAAATAAAACAAACGAATCAAATGAACAGAATAAATATAATTGGTTGAATGAATAAAGAGAAGATTAGCAGAGCAAAATGAATTCATTAAAATAAAAAATTAGGCGATGTTTAAAAGTTATAAATAGGGATCTTTAGGAGTGTGCGGGTTAAGGCATATTCAGATGCAGATTAGTACCGTGAGTTAATATCTCAGTCCTTTTTCAATTTTTTGGCCCGAAACTATTGAAAAAACATTTTTTAGTTTGTTTCCTTTTAGGACAATAACACATCCAAACCCATGCGACTTGCACGACTCTATAGGTTGCCTTATCAGATCTACCATAGTTTGCAGATGAAACTTGGGATGGCAGCCTGCTGGCGGATTGAAAAAGTAGCAGATCATGCTGTGTGGGGTGTTGTCCCGGTTAACAATGAGGCGAACGAGATATTTGCAGATACGTCATTTAGTAGGACAACTGCCAGTTTGCTAGTTGAATTTAATTTGTTTTTTTTTTTTAAATTTAAAAATCATAAAAGAATAATTAAGGTTTAAGAATAATATGAGTGTACTCGTAAGGACACCCGCTATCAATACATATGAAAAACTGGCACAATTTTTCCAAATTAAAGATCCCTATTAATTGAAAAAATTATGTCAAATAAATAGTTTGGATGAAATGAATAAATCTGAAAAATAGTCAGATTATTAAAATGAAGGACCTGAATAACATGTATGAAGAGAAAAAACGAATAGAATGCATAGAATGAATGAAAACAGTGAATAAAATATGTTAAATGAATATTATGAATCAGCTGCACGAAAAAATAGATAAAATGAACCCTAATTAACAAAATCAATAAAAAGAATGCTGAATGAAATAAATAATTAAAATGCAATGAGCATATACTTAAAATTAGTTAACTATTCAAAATGAATAAAATAAACAAGGCGAATGAAATCCATGAAATAAAGAAACTGAAAAAATTGACAATTTAGAATGAAATAAAAACCATTTTTGTATAAAGTAAATGAATAAACCGGATTGTACGAATTTGAGAACCATTGTATAAGAAAGTTATGAATTGTTTTCGAAAATCCCATTTATCTGAAAAATGGCTAGTTAATATACAGTGGACTTTCTAGAGTTTTCTTTCATATTGTTTTCGTTCTTCTTTTCTTAAGCGCGTCATTTAAGATTATCTGGTGTTTCTGCTTTATTGATGGACCTTAATTAGTCATCAGGAACCTAGAACGTTTAATTTGTTTTGGAATTCAAAGTTGTTTTTATTTGGTTACATATCCCCAAGAAAAAAGATTTTTGTACAGAATACGCAAATACGCGCAATTCAAAATAGTACAAGAGATGAGGTCACATGTTCTTTCAAGCCTCTTAAACAGAGAGCGACAGAGGGAGAATAAGATTCGTGAATGAGGCAGGTAGATATGTCAATGTTTTCATTTGCATTGAAGCAAATAGCGTGAAGTGTCTAGGCTATGTTGGTTATTATGTTTTTGTCGATAGCATAAAAGCCGTGCGTTCAGTTGATAATAATGCAGTCTCTTTTCAATCATCCTTATAGTTTGCATATTGTTTTGTTCGGAATTCTCGTTCAGGAAATTTGGATAAATGAGTCCTATACAAACCAACAGTATGAAAAGCAGGGTTCAAACTGTCAGGATGGCAAAAATGTAGTCAGATCAACTATCTGTCCGATACATGAACTCTGACTGTAATCCACGCTAATTTACTTGTTCAATAGGGAGAACTCAAACGAAACGTGTACTGAATTATCCAACGCCTCTCTACTAATTGTGACTGCCATTGAAACATCCATTGTATTGTAATTATTATAGAGCAAAAATGGACAACGATAAGTTATAAGAAACATTATACTTGCATCCCCCATCGAGAGTGGGGTCTTTGGGAGACTTGTTTTCCCGGATTTAATTTGAAGATATTTTTGGGCTTTGATCCGTTATTCTTCATAATAGTTCATACTAATAAAATGAATATATATTTTCAATAATATCATCACAATTACTTTCACGACATATTTGAGCATGTTTCATGCAAAATTCAATAGAGATACAAAGAGTTTAAATAATGCACGTGAAATGTCTCTTTTCAAAATGTTCATTTTCAAAGTTCCATATTACCCAGTTGAGTTAAAGATTTTTCTGAGATAGCCATTAATTTCCTTAATTATAATGTATAGAATATTGAATTGAACTGAATTAAATTGGAGTTGATGTAGTTTTCGATTTTTGGTCACCTGTCTAGCTATAGTTCAACATTTCGGAGGGACGTTTCATCTTGAGAGTGTGAACATTTGAAAATAGTTATAGTTTTCTCATAATACAAACATTCTGCAAATTTTCTCTGGACTACAAATATTTAATTTGCCAAATAGCATTTAATATTCAACTTGTTTTCACGATTGGCACTCTTCTATACTAAAATGCAAAAAAAAAAAATATTTACAGGGTAACGGCAGACAAAAAATAGTTTTGTCTTCTCAAACCTTCACAATTACATCGCACTCATGATTGGATATTAATAAATAATTCAGATTAACAGAAGATCTTATCACACAACTTAGAAATGGATAGAGAAACAGCAAGAAAGATGAGAGTCGTGACAGTTACCACCAACACAAAGGAAGAAGGAACCAGAGAGAGAGAGAGAGAGAGAGAGAGAGAGAGAGAGAGAGAGAGAGAGAGAGAGAGCGAGCGAGAGAGACACTTTTTCTCACAGTGAGAGAGATAATGTAAGAGTGAGGGAGGGGGGGGGGGGGCGTGTGAGAAGTGACAGCCCTCCGGGCCTCGGAAAAAGTTTTCAAAGTTTGAGGGAATCCTTTACATTTCTTTTATAAGAAATGTAAAAATATAAGTTTTTCAATCTTAGATTAGGGCACTTAACATTAAATACCATTGTTGTCATATGAAATATCATGTTTTGTAGTATAGATCACAAGAAATACCACATACGATATTTTTGTATAGCTTGCAATAATTACTCAAAAATAGTTCATTTTTTCGAATTTAAAGAGTATTCTCAATGATCTGTTACGTTTCAACCAAAATTTGTCACGTTACAGTTGTGTATTTTTGTTGAAGCAAGGAAATCGGGACAGTCGTACACAAATCATCCTTCACAGAGTTAAAAATAATCGAAGCTCTTTGTTGACGGTTGAAAATGAACCTGATGCTACTCGCGGTGAATAGAAAAAATTTTCATTCAAATATCCATGTTATTCATTCAGTTGAATATCGTACAATATATTCATTTCGCTATTTATCTAGGAAAATGTTTTCAAATGCCGGTAAAGCATATGAAACAACAATCATCATCGCTTACATTGTACCAGGGCCTACTTTGGTGCATTTGATTCGTTGCTGCACGGGCGCTTCGTGTAATAATCGGAGACGAATGAAAATCTGCATGGATGAATGGGCCGTTTGTTCGTTTGACGTTTTCAGCTGCGTCACTGAATATTGAAAATGAATGCGGCTGAATATGATCAATTTTCATTCAATGAATTTGAATATTTTTAACTCTGATCCTTCATCTGCGAGCTGAATATTTATGGGAAATTACATGTTCATTTTCAAAAGCATATTGGTTTTGCTGAACAAACGGGAATAACTTATGAAAATGTCGTAATTTCACGAAGTTACACTTTAGGTCAAAAGAAAATCTAAAATAACTTGAAAACAGCTGCATTTTGAAGAACAATTTTTCATGAGCATATTGAATTGAAAAACATTTATAACTAAATTATTTGAAGATATTGAATTTTTGAAATATGTTTCAAGTCTTTGTTATAAAACCTTTTTTTTAAATTATTTTCTCCATACGCAATTATATTTTAAACTTTTTATATTATATTTTAAACGGGCTATATTTTTTACGCTTGGTATTTGTGAATCACTTATAAAAAGGGCATGTTTCCACAACTTGATATTGTTGTTGAAAGAAAAAGAATTTTATCTATTTGCAAAATCTGCAGTGTACAGGCAGCTAAAAACTACTATAACTATAAACAGCACACCGTGATCTTACTACAAACCACAAACGGCTACAAAACCAACATCTTCGGATCTGACAGGAACAAATATTCACTTAATAACAATTGCGCCCAGTGTCTCCAAGCCAACAACCGGTACCACCAGTATAGAAGCGAACGAGGAAGTGGACGGAGACGTTCGTCTGCGCACTCGCATTCGCTTTCTTCGAAAATTTTCGATTTGGCTTCTCAATATTTTGTAGTGTATTCCGTCGATTCAAGCAATAAAAACTCATTTTTTTTATTTTGTACATAAAGTAGACAACTCCCTTAAGAACGTTAATTTTAACAAACCTCAAATATTAAATAAAGTTAAAGAGATCACATTTTCAAGTAATAAATCAATCTACAATTACAATTACTACTTACATATATTGCTCTTCTATCACGACCGAAATTTTTCGCCCGTCGCGCATCCATCCAATTTTACTTTCAGGTAAAAATGCCGGGCCCCTAAAAGGAGCCGGGTTCTGGGGCTATTGTCCCGGCTGACCCCTCTCTCATAGGGCTTGCTTGTGGAATGGTTGGATCATTGTGTCTAGCTAGTACCAATTTGGGCACTAGTTTGGTTAAATAGTCTAGCCTGGCCCCAAGTTGGTGTTAGTTACTGATGAAATGACTGCGAAATACACAAATTAAACTTGACTTATCTGGAGGTTCGTTCAGAAATCGCAAATTCGTGAGGTAATAATATTAATTTCACGTGGTCTTGACAATGTCCAAGTTCTGTCTCGTATAATTAAGAATCGATCGTTTGCATGAATGAAAGCTTATGTTTTATACGATTTGCAGGAAAAATAGGTGGACAACTTGTTCTCGATACAGCCCTAATTGAAACAATATTACTGACTTAAGAATCCTAACTTAGTGTTGGCAAATATATAATCTGATTGTGGAACCAGTGCCATACGTACATATGTACCATAAGAACAAAATCATCGATTCATAGTCATTCATTTAGTTATGAGCTTATTTTTCGATAACCGCTTCGCATAACAAACGATACGATGACCATTTATAATGTTCATTCGATGTGTCGAAAATTGTTTGTGTGTATCCAACAGCATACTAAAATAGTACCTCATTTGATATTCCGAGAAAAACAGTGAACAGTATCGCAATAAATCTAAAAATAAGCATTCAATAAAAATTACCAAAAAAGTGGCGTAAATTTATGTTTTTTTCCCCTCAGAATGCCAAATCCGAATAGTGTCGATGAATTATAAACGTACGGTTATATTTTCATCAGCCACATTCGTTCGGCACACGCGCACGGTAAAACCTCGAAACCACCTTGCGGCATGCGGTACCTTCGGTGGGCACTGTTCGGCGATGATTGCTGTACCGTACTGTAATGGTAGGCGCATGCAAATGCAACTACTCTATCGCCGTACCGCGCTCCGTGCTGTGCCGTGTTGGCCTTCCAATCGTCGTACATATGCCAAAATGTGATAGGTACGCGTGGTGCGTACAGTACGTACAGTTGCATCACCCGGCGACGTTTATCACATCACAAGAGCGCCCCTAGGTTGCGCATTGACATCGTGCGCCTTGTGCCCGATTTGCGCAAAAAGCTGGTTGTCACTGGTGGATTAGACGCCCGCAGCCCTTTTGCCTTGGGTGTGCTCACTGGCTTTGGTATATTGCTGCACGATAAGAAGTAATGAGTACGTATGGTAATAATCCTATTTACGAGGTGAAACGCTGGCTTCATAGGTCAGTCGTCATATCATTAAACTCTTATGCGTTCGAGTATTGAACGGCATCGAAATAATTGGAGTCAGCTTCACAGCATGTATTTCTCTAAGACGGAGTAGTATACTCTTAAATTGTCTTTTATCTTTTATTAAGTTTTAAAAATACGAGCAACTCAACAACTTCTTGGTGATAATTGTAATACACTCGATTCCCAGTATTTTTTGAGTGTGCTTTGTCCATTGAACAAATAATTCTTCCTATTCCATAACCTACACTTTTAACAATAAATTCAATAGAATTATTGCTCATTAAATGTCAAATGAATTAAGTGAAATATAGTTACAACATTTCACTCTCGTTCATCGTTTGCCGTGAGTGTGTGCAACCGTGAAAACAACCTCCTCGTTAGAGTGCCTCACTGAAATAAATGCATTTTGCCCAGGTACAGGAAAGAAATATTATAAAATCGCCACAAACCGCTAAACCCGTAAAACATGCATATTCCAATCAGAAATATATAGCAGCGTAGTTAAATAATAGTTCTCAACTCAATTGATTTGTATGCACTATAAGCGACAAACCTGTGTAAATTTCACTAAAATCATGCATAAATTAAGGTTAGTTCGAAAAATTGGAATTCAATTTTGACCGTCCTAGAGCAGAACATATTCAGGTGCTGACTTCAATAATCAATTCAAGTCTACACGTCATTGTGCCATTGTTGAATAAATACTAATAAAATCAAAGCGGTAATAGTATCTATTACACAAAAATCGGGTTTGTCTCCCTGTTCGATGAATAAGATCGTCGGGGCCTATTTGCTTTCTTCCTTTAGTTGGGGCAGGTCGTGGCGTGGTCCCAATAAATAATGTATGAATGGAGCTTGTGGCGTCCAAAGCGACCGGGCGAATGACTTGTACGCTTCTACGCTCGATTTCATGCTTTCTTTTCTGCCGACCCACCGCACCGCGCCACGCCATAATCCATCTGCAGCCGGCATCAGCGATGTTTTGGTTTTTCTTTGGTTGCCCATTCTCCACATCTCTTCTACTTCGTCTGCCTTCTGCCGCTGCGGCCGAATAGCTAGTGGGCCACGTGGTAATTGAATTAAGTCATGGGCTCACGGCTAAAAGTAAGTCGGACATCGGCTGTATGTAGACGCGGTTTTTTTTGCTCTCCGACTGTAAAATAAACAGAGCGGCCTGTTATCAGTCACGAGACTGGATGGCTACCGATGAGGGGTTGGGCCGCCTTTGAGACGATTATATAATTATTGTTTATTTTTGCTCTCGCTTTCATTCGTACATAAAAGTTATGCGAGGAGAAGGTATGGGATTGTCGGTACATCGAAGATACTAGTACTAGTTTGAACTATCAATAACTGCACGCCTCTTCTTATTTTACTGAGTTTTAGCGAGGATATTCTTTTCATTATTATATCGAAAAAAGAACATCGAACGTGTAGATCGATGATCTTTATGGGCCTTATAAACCGCTATAATGAGTGATGCCGTTTTAATTAACTCTTTTTTTTTCAAATGAGATATCGACAGCATTGTTTAACGTTCCTTTTAATAAAGGTACACTTTTCCGAGTCCGAATGCACCTGTGTTTTTTGCCTTTCATATATAGAAAGGTTATGTAATCACCCTGAAAATTACCAGCCAAATCCTCGACTCAGTTCGTCGGGATTAGAAAATGTCTGTATATTTGTGTTATTATTTGTAGAGGAAGAAGGACAACAATCTGCTAACAGGCACCTGAAATCAGCGTTTCCAATGTTCCAGATTTATCTGAAATCTTCCAGATTTTTCCCAACTGAACAGACATTCGTTCAAGCCCGACATTTTGCCAGATTTTTAAAATTTTCACAGATTTTTCCATATATTCTGAATTCTAAGTTACACCCCAGCGGGGTTACATTATACCGGAACAGCCAGAGTTTTTTTAAACTTTCAGGAACCAGTCAAATCTCTTATTCCATCAGTTTTTTTTTTTAAATTACAGAGGTTGTAACACACAAATTTTGGAAATCCTGGTCATATTCCATTAATGCACGTTGTATGAAGACCAAAATATATGCCAAATTCCGAAGACTTTGAGGTCGCTGTCAAGTGACAGACTTTGCCAGACATTTAGAGGTTAAATTGTCAGATTTTCTTCGAAAAATAGTGGCAACCCTGCCTGAAATTATTACTAAGGGAGTAGGGTTGACAGAAGGTCGAATCACTATAAGACTCGCTCAATTACAACCCCAGTGGTGTATTTTAATTTAGCTGCATCTTCGACCTGTGCCTTGATCCCTCCTCGAAACCATTACATGCCACTACTTCGAGCTAGGGCTGTGCTTATATAATGACAAAATCAAACATACCCCTTTGAACTTCTTCGAATATAGGGCATTCGAAGATCAGGTGTTTACGTGTATTTTGCACATTTACACACTCCTTGCAAAGGGGTAACGCATTACGTTCAAACCGATGAGGGTTCTTCCGGAAGAATCCGTGTCCGGACAAAACTTACGTTGCCAAAAATGCTGTTTTCTCTCCGCAGTTCTTTTTCTAGAGTTATTATTTATCTACTGACACGCCACCACTTCCTGGTCTCCTGCTCATGTAGTTTTGTTTTGCCTTTCTCAATATAAAGGTATTACAATTGCTCTGAAAACCGACTTTTTAAAGGAGGTTCGGCAAATGTCTGTGCGTGTGTATGTATATGTGTGTGCATGTGTTTTCTCAGTGATGGCGGAACCGATTTTGGCAAACTTAGTCTCAAATGAAAGGTACAACGTTCCCATGGGCTGCTATTGACGTTCTAATGGATCCGACTTCCGGTTCCGGAATTACAGGGTGATCAATACGATCACGCAAAAAATGTCGATTTTAATAAATTCTGCAACGAATGCAATGGTTTTTGTTCAGCTTATTCCCTCGTTATATTAGCGCGTTCAGCTTTCATTGGTTTGCTGGGTTGTGTGCAAGCATGGATACAATGATTATTCTCGTACCTATGCGAAATTGAGGAAGACGGTGAAATGTAACGAATTTTGAAGTAGGACTACGTCTTTGTTTTCGATATAGGGGTGCACTAGACTGCCCAGAAAAATGATGAATTTTTGAAAACTCAATCGGCCCACCCCTGAGTCGATTCCTAGTCTACCAGGAGTACTTGTATCAAATTTGAAGCAAATCGAAAAAGTCTAACTACCGGACTAACGTGCCTGAAGTTTATATTGGATTTTTCAACAATTTACATGGAGAAAACTCACTAGCTCGTATTTTCGCCGCTAAGTGGCACTGTATACAACGTATTATCACTGTAAGTGAAAATAAGAAAGATATTTTAATTATCTACAACTTTGTCGAAGACTGCTAGTAAATCCGGCTATGTTAAAAGAAGTTATTAAACTTTTAACGAAGTGATGTCTGAGTCAGTTTTGCATGGGGCCTAGCAGTGCATGGTTGTGTATCAGTACTCGACTCCCGCGAACTATATATTTTTGTGAAATAATGGTTAGATTTAGCCGAATAGTATGTTTACAAGAATTATAGTAAATAATGCGAGTTATGTTTTGGTTAGAAAATTTTAGTTCCACCTGTGACCGCATAGAGGGCGCCAATACTAACTTTTCATTGAAGAGAGATAGAGTATCAAGATGTTCAGAAGAAATACTGAAAAATGTCTGTTCTATAACTTTGTAGAAGACACCAAATTTCTATCTCTCTCCGTTGAAAAGTTAGTGTTGGCGCCCTCTATGCGGTAACAGGTAGAACTAAAATTTTCTAATCAAAGCATGACTCGTATTATTTACTATAATTCTTCTGAACATACCATTGAGCTAAACCTAACGATTATTTCACAAAAATGTTTAGTTCGTGTGAATCGAGTACTGATACACAACCATGCACTATTAGGCCCCATGCAAAACTGACTCAGACATCAAGTACTCCTGGTGGGACTAGGAATCGACGGAAAGGTGGGCCGATAGGGGTCATTTTTTTCCTGTCACCCTAGGGTGCACGTTGCAAATTCTACAAAAATGGTATGTAACGAAAAGTCCAATTTTAAACGCATATAATTCAGCCATCTCACGATAAATTTTCAAATCTTTTTCGCATATCGCCCCGAAATACTTATGAGAATAAATTCCAATAGATAAACGCAAAGATTTTCGATATCATGGCATTAAAAATTTAAATAATGAAAAACCTAGTCAAAATATCGCGCATTTACACACAGAAGATAGCGCTTCCCTAGTCCAGCACGACAGATTTGTGTACCTAGCGCGCTACGCTTCTATGAATGGCGTCATCATCGACTATTTAAACGGATGGATTTCGCCGGACCAGCTCAGTTTCCGTTTGAACGGCAGACGAAGCAAATCACTGCGCTGCGTGTTTTCACAGCCAGTGTAGCTGAGTTAGAAGTCCGTTCCACTGCCTGTGGAGGTACGCTACCCCGTGAATGTGAACACTATGCCATCTTTTGTGTTGTGCTCGTTTCCAGCACACTTTTATGTATAATTATTCGTACACAAAATAGTTTATACATGCGAGCTTCATTTGTAAACACGGTTAACATAGTGTCGTGGTATTAGTTGCCTCTTTCGCTCTACCCATCATCATCAGCGTTCATTCATTTTACTTTGTGCGCTTAGGTTTGACGTTTGAGTCGAATGTGTAGGTAGTTAGATCTAATTTGTTACTAAATTGCACAACGAAAGTTTATTATTTACGTTCGATCAATTCATTGATTCATTTCCCCTTCACGTGATTCATTTCCACTCAGCCTATAGTATTTTGATTCTACTAGTAGGTACGTTAGACTGCCCAGAAAAATGATGAATTTTTGAAAACTCAATCGGCCCACCCCTGAGTCGATTCCTAGTCCCACCAGGAGTACTTGTACCAAATTTGAAGCAAATCGGACAAGTCTAACTACCGGACCAACGTGCCTGAAGTTTATATTGGATTTTTCAACAATTTACATGGAGAAAACTCACTAGCTCGTATTTTCGCCGCTAGGTGGCACTGTATACAACGTTTTATCACTGTAAGTGAAAATAAGAAAGATATTTTAATTATCTACAACTTTGTCGAAGACTGCTAGTAAATCCGGCTATGTTAAAAGAAGTTATTAAACTTTTAACGAAGTGATGTCTGAGTCAGTTTTGCATGGGGCCTAACAGTGCATGGTTGTGTATCAGTACTCGACTCCCGCGAACTATATATTTTTGTGAAATAATGGTTAGATTTAGCCGAATAGTATGTTTACAAGAATTATAGTAAATAATACGAGTTATGTTTTGGTTAGAAAATTTTAGTTCCACCTGTGACCGCATAGAGGGCGCCACTATTAACTTTTCATTGAAGAGAGATAGAGTATCAAGAT